>NC_073302.1:7937140-8151043 GCF_027595985.1 Sorex araneus | reverse complement strand
GGCAGAGACAAGATGTTGTGGTTTTGTTAGTTGGTTGGTTTGGGGGCCACACTTAGCAACGCACAGGGCTTACTCCCAGCTCTGCACTCAAGGATCACTCCCGGGGGGCTCCGGAGACCATAGGGGATGCTGGGACTCGAACCTGGATCGGTTGCATGCAAAGCAAGCCCTCTACCCACTGTCTGACAGCCTCAGCCCCAGCAGTGACCAGTGTTCAAGGAGCATTTGTTGGCTAAATGCTACACAGAATGAGTAGCCTATAGGCGGGCCCTTCATGCATAAGTGGGAGCTCATCTCACAGCCCCGGAAGGACGGGGTGCGGCTCCCAGAGCCCACATCTGTCTGAAGTCACACTCCATCCCATCCGGGAAGCATACATGAAGCTTCAAAGCTGTTCCTAGTGAGTGTGTATGCATGTGAGGACGTGTGAGTGTGTGTGAGTGAGTCTGTCAGAGTGCGTGAGTGCTGTGAGTGTAGGAGCTTGTGAATATATGTGAAAGTGTGTGTGTGTGTTGTGTGTGTATGGGTGTGAGAGTTTTGTGAAAGCGTACTTATGAATGAGGGTGTGTATGTGTGACAGTACAAGAGTGTTTGTAAGAGAGTGTAAGAAGAATATGTGTGTGTTTGTCAGTGTGAGAATACGTGTGTGTTGGTAATAATGTCTGAGAATGTGTGTGTTTGTGTGAAGGTGTGTGCATGTTTGGGAGAATGCGTCTCGGTGTGAGTGTATGTTTGTGTTTGTGAGGTTGTGTGTGAGTGTGAGAATGTGTTGGTGAGTTTGTGTGAGTGTGCGTATGTGTGTGAGGGTG
Source organism: Sorex araneus (assembly GCF_027595985.1). NCBI lineage: Eukaryota > Metazoa > Chordata > Mammalia > Eulipotyphla > Soricidae > Sorex > Sorex araneus. The sequence continues at coordinate 8,150,234 of NC_073302.1, read as the reverse complement.
TGTGTGTGAGGGTGTGTGTGTGTGTGTGTGTGTGTGTGTGTGTGTGCGCGTGAGTGTGAGGGCGTGTGTGGCAGGGGGCAGCTGGGCAGAGAGGATCAGCTTCCTCCTCTCTGGTGTCTGAATAGGATAGGGTACCCCCTCCACTCCCCTCCACTGGGGTCACCAAGGGAAGAACCAGAAGGTGACCCAGCCTGAGATGCTGGATCCAGCCCTGGGCTGTGCCCTGGACGGGGTGGACACCACAGAGGCTGCCAGGAAGGACTTTAGGACCCTAAAGGTAACCAGGACCTCATCTGCTACTGGCCTCTGGATGTTTAACTTTGGTCTTTCAAGCTAGGACCCTAATTTTGGGGGGCACAGGTGGAGCCCAGGTGACCCCGGGGGGGGGGGCCAGGCAGTTGCCCGCGTGGCAGCGGCGGTCTGGGGGGTGGGGGAACCAGGCCCGGGGAGCGCCCCTCCTCGGGCTCCTACCCGTCAAACGCACCCCTGCTAACCCCCCACAAGGGACGGGGCTGGGATGGGGGAAGTGGCTTGTCGGAGGTCGGATTCCGAGCAGGAATCTCGGTTCTTAGGAGGGGGGGACAGCGAGCCCCTCCGGAGGCGAAAGAGAGAGAGAGAGAGAGGGGGTGGCAAGAAGAGAGAGAGGGGGAGAACATGGGGGGGGGAGCGCCGGGGAAGAGAGCGGCCGGAGCGCGAGCGGCACGGATCGAAAGAGAAACGGGGGAGCAGCGCGCCGCGGAGCTGGGGGGCTCGCGGGGAGCGCGCGGAGGGCACGGGCACGGGGGCGATGCGGCCGGAGCCGGGGGGCCCGCGCGGCGCGGGGCGGGGGCCGGGTAGGGGACACGGGGTGCCGCGGCGCCCCCCGCCCCCGCCGCTCGCGCCCGCAGCCCGGCGCCCCGCGCGCACACCCGCAGCTGGCAGCGCGGGCCGAGGGGGCGCCGCGACCGTGCAGCCCCCCGGTTCTCGCCGGCCCTGATTGATTTGTCAGCCGCGGCGACAAAACCGCACCCCCCCCCACCCCGATCCGCCCGCCCCGTCCCCGGCCGCCCGGGAGCCCGGGCCTCCCTCCCGGCTCGGCCGGCTGCGGGGGCCCCCGCGGCGCAGGCTGGAGCGCCCCGACACCGCCGCTCCTCAGCGAAGCCCCGCACCCCGCGGCCCCGGAGCCCCCCTCGGGCACGGTGCCCGCGCCCCCAGCCCTCACCCTGCCGCTCCCCGTCACCCCGGCCCCCCGCGCCCCGGCCCAGGGCCGCCAGCCGGACCGGCCACACCCCGCCGCAGAGGACGCGGAAAGGTAAGCGGGAGCCCCCCGCCCGGCCGGGGCGCACTGGACCCCGAGCGGGCGACCGGGGGACTCGGGCGGGGCGCTGGCAGACGGAGGGAGCCGGGAGCGGCGTCCGTGCGTCCTGGGCCCCGTCCTACGGGTATCTTTTCTGGAATTCTCCTCCTGTCTCGTCTCCCTCTCCGAGCGTCTCCAAGTTGACAGCCCCGGTTTCCTCCTTGCAGGGTCCGCCTCTTGGCCTCTGTTTCTCCGCCAGAAAAGGGGGTCCCCTCCTGCTTTCCACCCCGCTGAGCATCTGCCCTGCCGAAATCGACGCTTTCCTCCTCTTCCTCACTCTCCCTGTTAGAAGGAGATGCTCTCTCCTTCCTAGCAGCCTTCCTTGGCCGGGCGGGACTCCCCCGTTCTCAGTGACCGCCTCGCCCCACTGGAGTTGAAGATGCCGAATTGGACTAAGGGGTGGACCTTGTGCTTATTGTAGGGGGGTAGCCGGGCCTCGCTCGGGCTCCAGCCCCGCGCAGCTGCCCAGCCTGAGCCCAGGTGGACAGGGCAGAAGTAGAGACCGCACCCCGGGGAGGGGGGAAATAAAAAACAACACAAAGAGTTGGGGTCCGCTGATACTGGTACCAGCCTTTTCCAAAGCGGCAGGTTCCCAGTTTCTGCGCTGAGGGACCACCCTCCCCCACTCCTTTAACTTTAAAGTAGTTTAATGAACACAGAGAGAAATCATTTTTCCCCCCTTTTTTTTCTGCGTGGTGAGCAGTCTACAAAGAGAAAGGGGGGAAGGAGGGAGAGCTTTAAGTCTGATCCCCGCAATTAGTTCCCTGGGATTGGGCGGCGAGGGGGCCAATCCGGAGCCTCGGTTCTTCAGATACAAAAGCATTTAGGTCGCTTTAGACCGGTTAATCCCGAGTCTGGCTCGGGTCTCTTTTGTTTCCCAACTCCATTGTGGGTTTTGTGCAGTTTCTCTCTGTTCCCGTGATTGACTAGCCAATGGATGGTAATTATCCAAATGTCCCCTCTGTCCTTTGACTGACTTCTCTGTATAATGGGCAACTGTCATGCATTCTGTCATTCCATATCATATTACACATATTATCATAGGAACTCCCCCCCCCCTATAAAGGAGGGGAGCCTCAGTGTAAATGCTGCTGCTTTGAGAAGGAAGGACCCCGAGTAATTTGTCCTGGGCACAGTTTGGAAGACAGAGCAGGGGACCCCCGAAATGGGAGGCTGTGCAGGTAATTTGTTTTGCTGTCTGGAGGTGGGGGTGATGGGGGTGGTCTCTGGGGTTGGTGTTAAAAAGTCTGTGCTGGGGGGGGGGGGGAAGGGCTTGGAGCAGGCTTGCCAGCTGGTATTGCTGTGACCAGACTCAGACTCGTGGAGTGGTTTGGACATACCATTCCGCAATGCCTTATGGACAAACTCAGAGCCAGCCTTTGGGGCCCAGAATATTGAAAAAGGCTTCAGGTCCTTATACAGAGTGCTGGGCTTTCTGACAGTGCTCAGGGTGCCAGCCCCGGGGAACCCCCAACCCACCTCCCCTACCTGTTTGTCTTTACAATCCTTCTTCCTGCTTGATGCCACGCAGGCTAGAGGCGGGGAACCAACCGTATCTGTTTCAAACCCCAAAGAGCTGATGCGAAAGCGCTGAAAAGGGACAGGCTTTTCCAAAGATGCTTTTGCACAGATAAACTTGATGCCTCTTGGTGCAATTGTACGAACAATTCACTTAAAAGGGAGGCACGATTTATAACAGGGAGGCTTTGCAGATGGGAGACTCCTGGGGTGCTCTGAATCTGTGGGCAGGACTAGTCTTTCTTCTGTTAAAATGGGGGAAAAGTGTTTTATTATTGCCATAGATATGGAGTGCCGCCCAGATGTACAGCCTCACAGTTAATTACCTTGTTCTTCATCAAATATATGAGCAATAAATTTTCCAGGAAGAGAGTTTTGTGTGTGTGTGTGTGTGTGTGTGTGTGTGTGTGTGTGTGAGAGAGAGAGAGAGAGAGAGAGAGAGAGAGTAGATGGAGTAGATGAATGGATGGATAGATAAATGCTGCAAGGGAGAAACAGAGCACAGGAAAATGCAGACTATTTTATGGGAAGCTTGATGCAGCACTGCAAGATGCTTTGAATTTTTTTGATGATCAAATATACATGATCAAGCCAAGCATGTTATGGTGTGAGGGCGCTGACGGTCAATGGCTATTGATCAAGCTGTTAAGTATTTCTGCTCACTTATATAAATATAGATAGTTCCCAGATGATTTCAAGATTTCAATGGTTCAGAAACTGGCATTTTTCATTTCTTTGGAGAGGGGAAATGGCCAGTCAATTGCCAAATATCCAAATCATTGATTATTTCTCTTCTCCAGAACGATACTTTGAAAAATGTGAACCTCATTTGCCTGGGTTTTCAAAAATGGAGTGAAAATATTCCAAGTGTTTTTGTTTGGGATCTAATAAGGAAAAAATCACTTTACTTGAGGTTTACTCACAAGCTGATTGGGAATTTACTTCTCTCTCTGTCAATCTCTCTTCTCTGTAAGTCTCTCTGTCTCTCTTTCTCTCGCTGTCTCTGTTTCGTCTTCTTGTCTCTGTCTGTCTGTCTCTTTCTTTCACTCACACACAACATAACTTTGACCTAGCCTGACTGACATGCTGCTGAAGAGATGGGGAGGTGTTATTTCTGGGAGTGGAGCCTAGGGTCCTTAAAATCCTTCTAGTTAAGAAAAGGGTGATCTGGGCCCATGGCCTTTCCCAATTAACTAATTTCCTCACTAAGCTAAAGATCTATTTAGAAAGGTGTGGAAAGGGGTGGGGATGGAGATTTAAAGATAACCTCTAATTGGTCTGGAAAAATCCAGTCGACACCAAGAAAGCCTCTCTATTTCTCTTTCATTTTCTCTCTTCTCTTTCTGTCTGTCTCCCGCCCCCCCCCCCCCCCCCCCCGCCACCCTGCCTTCTAGAAATTAAAAGTGGACTTAGAAGGGAAGGGACAATGAGAAACAGTTGGGGAGGGAGAGGAGAGAAAGCAAACTTTACAAAAATACATTTTAGGATGTTGTAGAGCAGTGTTATTTGTAAATCCTCCAATTAGCTATTTTAGAGAAGGATCACATATAAGAAAATCAGCCTTCTCAGAGATAGGCAAAACTGAAGCATAAGAGACCATTTATAGTTGTTTTGGTCTCACATCTTAAAAAGACAGAGTAGAGCTTTTACATTTATTTCTATCTGCAGAAAAAAAATCTTTTAGAGCTTAAAACCTCTCCCTGGGATGGGGTGAGAGGGGAGCTCAGGCATTCCTATTGATAAATCCTCTCTGGAAGTAGGACTGAAATTGGCATCCCTCAAAAACAGTTGATCCACCCAGAAATGGATGAATCAGTCCCGATTATTGGGTGGACGTGCCCTTTCACCTCATTGTGCCTGACCTATCACTTAATTAATCTCTCCCAGATGCAGAGCTGTCGACAATGCCAAAGATAAGCAGTATTTTGAACAAAGCAGGAAGCTTTTTAAAGAGCAAGGCTCTCGCAGGGTAGAGGTTCCACATAATGTGTAAAATCATCGAGAATTGGAGGGGGAGTTTGTTAGAGCATTGCTGGAGCTCAGAGATGGTCCCATCCTAGCTAGAAAGTTTCTGTACCTTCCTCTCCCCACTGATAACTAGAAATATTCTTGTTGTCTTTTCTTCTCTTCTCTCCGCTCTGGTTTCTTTCCTTCTGTTACTTCTCTCTCCATTCAGATTATGGCTGGTTTCCTGAAAATTGTCTTCTACTTCCTAGACTTGTCGAGCTAGCTCTTGGCTTTTATGTGTGTATGTGTGTGTGTGTATGTATACATATATATATATATACATACATATATATTTTGGGGGCTATACACATGTATATCTTTGGGGCTATGGAGGTGGTCAGCTTTGAAGGCATTTGGGTGACAAAATATTGACTGTGTTTGCTAGTACCTTATGAAGGAGGACATTTGTGCTGGAGGCACCTTGGTGTCACAGAGGGACTCGTTCATTAAGTAAAAGACTTGCTAATTGCTCCTTGAAACTGTACAGAGAGAATGAAACGACTGGTGTAAAAGATGACAATTTAGGAAAAAAATATATGGCACAAAGCAGAAAAGGTGATGCTTTTACTCCTATCTCAATCTTCAACTATTCAATTGAGCTTCAATTAATGATAATATATGGTTCCGAGATCCTTAGCTGGCCTGACTGATGGAAGAGCTTTGTTGAATTTGGTGCAGGTGGCACTGTTTAATAAGCACAGGAAAGAGTGAATAATGTAGTGCTTGCAAAGAGAAGTAAATGCAAAATAGATCGCTCTAATTATGGCAGCCCCCAGAAATGGAGATGCTAGCTAAAATGGCCCGCTGGCTGGGAAATTCCAAACAGAGCTGATGGTCCTCCTGCCTTTTTTACTGTCAGGACTGCTGCGGTTCTTTCAGAGTCAGTTCGGATGGGCTCATCGGATACAACACAAGCAGAATCGAAACCTAGGTCAGATGACAGTGTTGGCCTGGAACGCTTCTGTCACCCGAGGCCAACTCTGCCTGCAAAGGGCGCTGTCTGAGCACTTCTGACTGAGCAGTCTGGGCTTTATTTTGCAAAGTGTCTGGAGATTTGGTTTGGTTTGGTTTGACTTTCTTCCTGCCTGAGAAGATGGGTCTGGGGGGGGGGGGAGTCCAAAGTGTGACTAGGTAGGCAACCGAATTTCCCACCTACTTGCAAGGCACTGTAATGATTTTCATTCATGCAAAGATAATCAATAGGATCTTGGTTGTTTTTGATGAATAGAAGAATAAAAATGTGTTTGGAGGGGGAGGCTGGGACTTCAGTAAAAAGTTTATGTGGAAAAGGACTCGTTCCATACCTCAAGAGACCATTTAGTTCTGCTTCCCAGAGGACAACAGCTGAGTTGGGCTGGTCTAAGGGAAGGGTCTCTATCTCTGGGCGCAGGGAAGTGCCTAGATGGTGACCGCCACTCCTTCCCCCTCCCCCCCCACCAGTTTCCCTCAGAAATATCCTGCATTCTGCTCCTGTCTCTAGGAAGGAAGCTTCTATTCTCCAGGGAAGGTACAATCCTGCTAGGAGCCTAGTATGTTTTGTGATGGTAAAATAGTGCCAGCGGTAGAGAAGCCAAAATAAACATTCTTTAGCCTGGATTAAGGAAAAGCTGCATTTGTGTGGGCTCGGAGCTCTGGGTCCTGGATGCGATGCCACCAGAAAAACTGGTCCACTTTGGACACCCAGGAGCAGCCAAATAAAGTGTGCTCTGCCAACACTCCCTCTTCTTGTTCTGGGGGAATACTTACACCCCCATCGATGGAGAAGCTTATCAAAGGTTTACAAGGAAACTTTTGCTTGGAGATCCAGGGGTTTTTTTTGGGGGGGGAGGGGGGACAGCTGGGAGGGTTCTGCTGTCAAGAGGAGTGGCTGAAATGCCTTTGAGTGAGGCAGCAATCTCTCAGGATTGAGAGATTTCCAGCCTCAACGGCATATAGATTCAAAAGTATCTCTGGGCTACACTGTCGGGAGGTGAGACACGCAGGTTTTTCATGCAGAATAGTCCCCGTCCTTCTTTTCAGCAAAATGTGGCTCCTTGGGTGAAGAAATGTTTTGTCATCATTTGTGCTTCACCCTAAAAAAGCAATCCGATTAGCAGAAGGGCCCTTCTTGGACCAGGTAGTATTCTGGATTAGATTAAAAAGACATTTGCCTGGGGGAACTGGCTGCGGTTATACCAACTGAAGCAAAATTGACATCTTGTTGCAATATTTACTTTTTTTTTTTTTTTGCTTCCCAGGCAATTTACATCCTTGCATGGAAATTAGAAGGAGGGGTGATGCAGTTAGTTAGGGTGTATTTAGTAACAATGGTTCCTTAAGAATAATCTTATCTGACCAATTTGCTTTGTGGACAATGTGCTTTTTTATTTAAGCAGGTCCTAGATACAAACTTTCCCCCACCCTAATCAATAAGCGGTAAATCTTTCCCCCTGAGGTGAACAATCTCTGACCTAGTATTAATATTTCTTTTGCCGCTCCCCTGTCATAAAATTGAACATTTTGTCACCACTTTGAGAAACACTGGCAAACACCTTAAAACACATGTCACACGCCAGCAGCCCCTCACTTCCTCCTCGGGGAGTTCCTACATCTGGAATCATAATCACAGATAAAAACCTTGACAAAATTGCATCTGAGCACATTCCTCTCCGCAGCCCTTACTTTCCCATAACATTTAATACAATATTAATTCCTGCTACCGAAAGGCGAGCAGGAGGGGAAGGGCTGCCAGCCCGCATGCTTCCTGACGCATCATGTTCAAACCTGAAATTCACACTTTGCGGTTCATTTTTTTTTTCTGTGCATTTAACAGGGCCCTAGAGAGAGGCCCCTGGTTAGTTCCCCAACCTACTCAGCTGAGGCCCTGGGAGGTGGCTTCAGAATTGTTCAGATTGCTGCAGGGAGAGGAGGAGGAGGAGGAGGAGGAGGAGGAGGAGGAACGGGGCTCTTGTCTGCCCGGGATGGAGCTAGCCCTCTGGTCCAGGCACACAGGTGGGGTTTTAACACACACTTTAGGCCTTCCTGATTTTTGTCAATGATGGTGAGCGATGGATTTTCTGGTAAGTGTGACCAAGGCAATGAGCTGATATTATAAAGAGGGAGGCATGCCCGAGCTGCATTGCTGCTATCTGACAGCCCTATGCATCAACATAAAACACTCCCCTCCCTCTGCTGTTGGAGGCCGGGGGAGATTTGGAAAAGGGCAAAGGCGAGGAGGTCCAGGGTAAAGATAGGGTCTCTACTGCCACTCCTAGCATTCAGCCTCACCCCCTTCCTTTCTTAAGATGCCTACAAACTCACATTCCTTCAAAGGAATCACCACCCCCTTTGCTTGCTATACAAACCACAGAGAGAAGGGTTAAGTGCAAGAAGCATACCCCACCTCCCCAGGATTCCTGGGGGGTGGGAATATGAGATAGCCAGAAGGTGGGCCTTCAGATGCATATGGCTCTGATCCTTCCCAGCCATCTCCTGAATGGAAGCATCTTCAAGGCAGAAGACAGTGACCCCAAGGAGCTCAGCTAATGGTGCACCCACCCGCCCCCCTCTCCCTTAAAAATTGTCCGCAACCAGTTTTCTGGAACCAGCGGCAACCCTATAGCTGCCCTGGCCTCACTGTAGAGGGGCACAGGCACACACATGCAAGGGCGCGCGTGCGCGCGTGCGCGCGTGTGCACACACACACACACACACACACACACACACACACAGCCCTAAGCAAGACCCACTTTGGAAAGCTAGGAGTATAATTTGCTGAGTGGTGCAAGGAGAGACATTCCACTTTCTCAGAGAATGAGGCAAGCAACCGGCCCGTGTCTGCAGCCAAACAGCTTCTAGAACAAGGCCCCTTCTGCAGGCAGGCAGAGGAGAAATACTGTTTTCTCCTCTTCCTTCTTTGCAGTGATGATCCAAGGAGCGTTCCCAGCCCCAATCCCCCACAGAGTTCCAGGATTTTAAGTAGCCACAGGGTTGGGGGAGCAGAGCCGCTATTCTGGGGGTCCAGAGACCGGCTACCCCCACCCTGTTCCAGAATTCTACCCTGTGACTCCCAATCCGCCTTTTTTTCTCTCTGCCTGCGTTTTTTCCTCTCTCGGGGAGATTCAGAGAGGCTGCAGAAATCTGGGCGCCGGCTCGCTCGCTTGTCAAGAAGCAAACTGTCTTCACATTCTCCAAAAGCAACATCCCTGCCTAGGAAGAGGAAAGAAGAGGCAAAATAAATAAAACCAGTTAATGTTGTAGTTAACTTGCAAATCAAGTAAATCTGTTGGTGCCGTATTTGAGAAATAAACCATCAGAGCGTCACAGCAAACACACACTTCTGAACGTCTTCATTTTGATTTAATGGTATATCAGCGTCAACTATCGCTTCCTCTGCTGGTACACACGGCCTGATGCCGCGGGAGGAGGGTGCCCATGTTTATCACCGAGTGAGATGACTAATTACACCTTGTCAATCACCGGCTATGAAGACATAAAACCAGCGCGCACAATGAAGGAGTCGCCCGCAGCGTCAATTAGTTGGCGATTCGAAGGTTATTGCGCGGCTCTGCTTTAGCCGCCTCTAATAACGGGCCCGAGCGCCGGGCACGGCGCGCTGATCAATCACCCTCTTTCCGCGGCGCTCGGGTGCCCCCATGCCGCCCCCATCCCACCCCCGCGCCCCCCTCCCCCGTGTCCGCCGGGCCCGTCCTCACTTTCTCTCTCCGGGGCGGCATGTGGCTTCCTCCCTCCGCGGCCCCGGCTCGGTGGCGCCTGCAGCCCCGGGAGCCCCGCGAAGTTTGCGCGCGACAGCTCCGCGAAGCCGGCAGCCGGGAGCCCCGCAGCCTTCGGGAGCGCCGGGACTGGTGGCCCCTTTGTTGGGAGAGGCGTGGAGGGAGCGCTTTTGTTCTGAGTTAGTCACGGTGGCCGGCTGGAGGCTGCTACCTCATTATGCGCCGGGTCTGCTTGTCTGCGAGGAAGCAGATGGTGGGGAGGTAGGCAGCGGCGAGGGGAGCCAGACCTGCATCCCGTTCACCTGTCACCTCCCACCAAAAAAAAAAAAAAAAGCAAGTTCGAGGGACTCAGGGATTCGGTGCCCCCCCGTGGGGGAGGGGCCGCCGTTTCCGTTTACCTGCGGGCGCTGCGCCTTCCCCCCCACCCCACCCCACCACCTCCTGCCTTCCCCCTCCGCGGCGGCGGCGGCGCGGCTGCTCGCACCGTGTAAATGTCACTCACGTGTCAGGATGTGTGTTTACAGCCTGTTCCTCTCCTTGTTTAGTCTCCGCGGACCCGGCTCCGCGCTTGGGTGACGTCCCTCGCCCCCCTCCTCCGCCCTCCTTTGGGTTGCGGGGAGACTCAGCTAAAGGGACCGGCCTCTGAGCCCCGGACCCGCGCACCCGCATCCCGCCGGGCCAAGGATGCGAGTCGCGCTGGCGCCTCTGGAGAACAGGAGCGCGCCCCAACCGCGACTCGGAGGGCTCCATCCGGCGCGCGCGGCCCGGGATTCTGGGGGTCCGCGCCGAAGGGGCGCGTGGGACGCAGGCCTGAGAGGTGGCGGCCGGATCACGTTCAGTCCCGAGGGGGAGTGGCGGAGGGGGTGAAGAGCCGCAGGATGAGTTTCCCCCTTCCTCGGACGCAGACTCAAGAGTTCTGGAGTGCACCCACCCCCTCCCCCGCCCCCACCCCCGCTTCTAAAGGCTTCAGTTTCTCGAGTTCTCTCAGCCGGGTTGACCTCACCCAGGCTGGGCGCCCAACTGCGCCCGGGACAACGGTCCTGCGTTCTTAGAGATTTTTTTTTTCTACACCTTGGGCGACCTCCAGATGAACCCCGGTGACTCCCAGATTAGGTTTTCGTTCCCCACTTTCTTTGAAAGAAAAGGGCCCAGATGCGTCAGTGAAACAGGCTTGTGTAGTGGTGTAGGCGTCCGCGTGCCTGGGTGCCCAAGCCCAAGTCCTGCGAACAGGCAGGCGGGCGCGTCTGTGGGTTTATGATCCTTCCCTCACCGCGCTGGGGCATCTGTGCGCGTGTGCAGCGTGTACATCCTGTGTAAGCTCAGGAGCTTTTGCAATACACATGCAGAGGGCTTAGGTGGAAGTGTCTGAGCAGTGCACGGAATAATTTAAGGTGGAGGGACCACTGCATCCTCCCGCCTGGCACTGGACCCTGAGTTTACCCCCCCCCCCCCACACACACACACAAACACACATACACTGGTAGATGCACAGCAGCCCAAGCAGCTCAGATGGTTTTCGAGGTTTGTATCAGCCGTGTCCAGCCAGCAGAGATGGACACGTGCATTTTCATGCAGGCATTAAAAACAAGGCACACATATTTATTTCTGCCTGAAAGTTACAGACCCCATGTGGAGGCTAGTAGGGTTAAGGCTGCCTCCGGCTGTGTTCAGGAAGAGAAACTTCAGAGACTGATTTTCTCCCCACAATGCAGACCAGAGAGGTAGGAACTGAAGTCTGAAAGGGACTTGTGCCTTCCACCTTTCTCCACCATCACTTATTTCCTAAGCCCTGCCTTCACCAGACACCCACAAAGACTCTAGATTGAGCCTGAAGGCTGGGGGCTGGGGTGGCTTGGGATTTCCCGGGCAGGCCGAGGTGCCTGTCCTTGGACATGTGGTCCGTACCCCATGGCACCCTGGTTGTAGCATGATGCACCTTGCACCATGAGAGGGGCCTGTGGTCACTCAGAACTGGGCGATATTGCTGGTATCCAGAGTGGGAAAGTTTTTAACAGGAAAGAGGACATGGAAGAGGAACAGTAAAGAAAACTTTGCTTAGCACCTACTATAGAGCAGACATTTTTACCTCCACAATTTTTCCCTTTCTTAGCATGTGGTTGGGGGGGTTCTCTGTTTCCGCCTCCCCACATTGGTAAAGCTCAGGAACAGGCTAAGGAGAAATTAAATCTACTTGCCTGTCATTACTTTGTACGTGAATCAGCACCACTAGGATTCGAACCCATGGCTTCTCATAAAGCCCCGCTCACCCAACCCACTCTTTCAGGCTCCAGAGAGTCAGAAAGCGCTACACGCTGGTCTAATAATTGGGTCCTAGCGCGCAGGTAGCCAGGGAGTGCCGGCCGAGCGCCCTCCCTCCCGGGGAGCCGGCGCTCCCACCCGCTCTTCCCTCCTCGGCTCAGCGGGGTCCCCAGGAGGGCGGCGCGATGCTCTCAGCCCGAGGCGTGGGGCCCCGGGCCGGAGGCGGAGCTCGACGGGAAGCGGCCGAGGACTCCCGCGGCTCTGCCCGGGGCCTCCTTAGCCGCAGGCTCCGGCCGAGGGGAGTCCGGAGTGAGACCTCCTCAAGCATCCTCTGGCTACGCCTCCTTAGTATGGAGCCGGCGGAGAGAGGGTGTCATTTTCCCTTGGAAAGAAATCGCAGGAAACTGTTGGGGAGCTTAAAAACTCCAACCCCCCGCGCTCTCCGTCCCCCCTCCCTCCAGCCTCACCCACCAGCTCCCACCCGCTCGCCGCTCCTCTCCTCCCCTTCTTCTCCCCTCCCCTCGGGTCTCCCGCCTTCCCGGAGCACGCGCTGCCAGGGCCAGGGGTGCTGGGCGGCCAATGGCGCGGCGGCAGGACGTGATGTCAGGCGCGGCTGTAGAAAAGGCGCGGACGCTTGGCTGGCGCTGACTGCGGAGCCGGGGCTGGGCTCGGCGCGCTCTTGGAGAGCTTTGCGCGCGGCTGGGCCCGCGGCCGGCGGCTCCTCCTCCCTCTCTGCTCCTCCTCCTTTTTCTCCTCCTCCTCCTCCACCTCCTCCTCCACCTCCTCCTTCTCCTCCTCCTTCTCCTCCTCCTCCTCTTCCTCCTCCTCCTCTTCCTCCTCCTCCTCTTCAATTCTCCCGGTGGCTCGACTCGGCTCGCTGGCTTTGGAGAAACCCTTGCTCCAGCGGCCAACTGGGCACCCAAGTGGGTCGCCTGGGGCAGGGGAGCGCACCCCGGGGAGGAGAGAGGTCCAGGCAGCTGGGCCGCCGCGGGCACCTAAGCCGCTGCGGGGTGAGCCCGGATCGCAGCCGTCGCCGCCTCGGGCAGAGTTTGCGCTCCAGCTTTGCGCCCGGGGCGCCGAAGCGGGGCGAGCGATGCCCGCGGCGTGAAAGCGCCCGCGGCGGGCGCCAACCTCTGCCCTCGCCTCCCGCCCCCTCCCCCTCCCGCCCCGTGCCCTCGTGACCCTGGCTTTGGCGCCGCCGCCCAGGCGCCCCGCGATGTAGCTGCCCCCGTGCCTCGGCGGGAGGCGTCCTGGCCCGCGGGCGCCCGGGGCCCAGAGCCCGGCCTGGGGGCGCAGCCGAGCTCGGGCGGGGCCGGGGCCGCGGTGGCGATGCACCGGGCCCGTTAGCGCCGGGAGCGCCGGGCAGCTGAGGCGGGGGGCAAGCCCTCCCGCGGAGGAGCCGCGCCCCCGGCCCCGCCGGTCCCGCCGCGATGCTGTTCCACAGTCTGTCGGGCCCCGAGGTGCACGGGGTCATCGACGAGATGGACCGCAGGGCCAAGAGCGAGGCTCCCGCCATCAGCTCCGCCATCGACCGCGGCGACACGGAGACGGTAGGCGCACACCTAGCGGGGTCCGGGCCGACCTCGGGGACCGGGTCCGGCCGGTCCGTGCCTGGCCCTCCGAAGTTTGGGACCACTTTGGGGAGCGTCGTTTCGTGCGGTGCGGGACCGGGCGCTGGGGCTCCGCGGCTCCGCGGACAGATGCGAGGTCCGCAGTTCCCGGCTCCAGGGAAACCCGGATGGTGGGGCGGGCGAGGGAAAGAGGGTTCGAACCGAAATTTCAAAGCCCGCGGAGGGGAGGGGACCGTTTCTACCCATGTGGAAAAGGAGTCCCAGCCGCAGGCCGGAGGGGAAGGGCAGACGGCGGGGGACACAACTCGCTTGGTGGGACCCTTTGGTCTGCAGCCCCCGCTTTCCACCGCTCGGCTCCCGTTGCTAGCCGCGGCGCTGGCGGCGCTGGGAAGGCGAATTGAGCCGGAGCGCTGGGGCTCCAGCAGGCAGGCGCCCGCGCTGCTCCCTACCTCCTGGCCCTGGGGTCTCTCCTTAGCGCGACCGCAGGGGTCGGAGAGTTCTGGGCCAGCGCTGTTCGTTGACTGCGTTCCCGCTGACGCCTGGCCAGCCGGACTTGGCCTGGCCGGGACTGGGAGTTCAGGCTCCGGCCTGCCTCTCGCCGAGGGAGGAGGGTTCATTCGGATCCCCACACCTGGCTCCGCCGGCTCAGCCCCAAATAGCCAGTTCCTGGCCTCAGACCTCCCCTGGGGCCAGATGAGCTGCCCAAGCCGGGCCCAGAAGTGACCTTTAGAGGCGGAGGCGCTGGGGAGTAGGAGAGAGCGCTCCCTCGCTCAGCCAGAGCAGGAGCGCCAGAGCCTCTTCTCCGGTTAAACCCACTCAGCCTGTCCGTTCGGTTAGGGGATGGGGCCTGTCCTACACCCGGGGACTCTGAGGGTGCCCCTGCACCCCCGAATCACTGCCTCCCAGGACCCCAGAGAGGACCCTCGCCGAGTCAGAGAGGGCCTCGACCTGCCCTGGCCTAAACCTTTGGTTTAAGGATCCAGAGGCCCCCAAGGCCAGCCGGGTTGGGGACCAGAAAGTCCGTCCGCCGAGGCAGTTTGCGTGGTGATGGGGAGTTCCTCCTCCCCCTGGGTGGATCCTTTAAGAAACAGTTTTGGGGGGGAACCTTCTGAGGGGCTTGACTGGAGTGGAGGAGGCAGCCCACCCCACCCCAAGCACAGCCCCAGCCCTCCTGGGAATCTGGGAATCGGACAGAGGATACAGGAAGGGGAGAAGCGAAGGACTGAGCTCCCTACAGCCGGCCAGCACCCGAGGCCCTGGGCCAGTGGCCGGAGGGGCTGCGTGGGAGGGCCTGACTGCTGAGCCTCCCGGATGGGGGCTTTGGGGGGTGGAGGAAGCGCCCCGAGGCCCTTTGGGCGAGCAGGGCCCACTGGAGCCCCAGCCAGAGCTGCGGGGGCCGGTTTCCCCTCAGCCGCCAGGCCACAGGCTGACGGGCGCGGCCGTCTCCCGCCTCCCTCCGTCCACAGACCATGCCGTCCATCAGCAGTGACCGCGCGGCGCTGTGCGCCGGCTGCGGGGGCAAGATCTCCGACCGCTACTATCTGCTGGCGGTGGACAAGCAGTGGCACATGCGCTGTCTCAAGTGCTGCGAGTGCAAGCTCAACCTGGAGTCAGAGCTGACCTGCTTCAGCAAGGACGGCAGCATCTACTGCAAGGAAGACTACTACAGGTACCCCCCCCACCGTGCCCCCACCGCCTTCCGTCCAGTGCCAGGGGAGGGTCCGACCTACTGTGTGCACCCCCCCTCCCGTGCCCAGCCAGCCAAATTGGGTGACAGCCTTCCTAAAATAGCAGTTCCCGGGGACTCTCGCAAGGAGCAGTGAAGTGGAACCAGAGAAAAGTTGAAGCTTCCCCCGGCCCCCACCAATCCTGCAACTCTAAATAACCTGGGGGTGGGGGGGGAGAGCTCTCTCTCCCCTTTTCCTTTAGAATTTATTGGGGGCAACCGGAGGGAACAGGAACAGATTCAAATCCCCCAAGCCAAAGCTGCCTGGGCTGGAGTGGAGCAAAGTCGCTTAGAGAGCCTGGGGGGTCAGACTGGGGCATTTCTGGGTCTTGGGCAGAGACGGGAGCGCCGGGTGCCTTGCTTCGGCCACTGGAGCTGAGAGTTAGGGTATGCTTATAGGGACCCCTCCCCTCCTCCCACCCCTCTCCGGTATATTTGTTCTACAAGGCCAAGGTCTGGAGGGTTCCCTGGCGTCGGTATGGAGGACAGGGGCAGGGGCTGAGGAAGGGAATGTGGGAAGTTTCTTCCCTAGTAAAGCAAACTCTTTATTTGGGCGTATTCAGGCTCTGGGTCGAGCAGCCGCCTCGGTAGGCAAAGCAGAAAAAGGATGAAGAGGCGATTTCAGGCTTGGTCTCGCTCTGGGCCATCCTGTAGCTGCTTCTCCCCGCCAAGCTCAGACCCCTGATCCGCCCCCCCCACCCTTGAAAGGGGGAAGTCCCCCCACCTTGGCAGCAGCGGCACCTGGAGGAGGGATGTGGGGGGGGTACCCAACCGTGTGTCCCCACAGTCCCTCCCTCGATGGTCCCTACAGGCGGTTCTCTGTGCAGCGCTGCGCCCGCTGCCACCTGGGCATCTCCGCCTCCGAGATGGTGATGCGCGCCCGGGACTTGGTGTATCACCTCAACTGCTTCACGTGCACCACGTGTAACAAGATGCTGACCACGGGAGACCACTTCGGCATGAAGGACAGCCTGGTCTACTGCCGCTTGCACTTCGAGGCGCTGCTGCAGGGCGAATACCCGGCGCACTTCAACCACGCCGACGTGGCGGCCGCCGCCGCCGCCGCCGCCGCGGCCAAGAGCGCGGGGCTGGGAGCCGCTGGGGCCAATCCGCTGGGCCTTCCCTACTACAACGGCGTAGGCACGGTGCAGAAGGGGCGGCCGAGGAAACGCAAGAGCCCGGGCCCGGGGGCCGATCTGGCAGCCTACAACGCCGGTGAGTGCGAGGCGCACCAGTCGCCCCCGTAGGGCTGGGGGGTTAAGCGCGCGCGCCTCCGCGGGCCTCCGTGCGGGCGAATCGCGGCGTGTTGCGTGTGTAGAACTCTGGGCCCTGAGCCCCTAGCACCCGCTCCCACGAGCCCTCAGCCCCGCAAAATTTGGGAAAGGGCACTACTTAGACGCTCCGCACGCCGCCGGCCCCACGTTCCCTTAGCTGCAGCGGGTGGAGAGATGCGTTAGTACCTTGCTGCACGGGGGACCGAGCGGCGGCCACTGAGCAATTATTTTTATTTTAAGCGGCGCCTCTTTGGTTTGGGCTTCTCCCCTCTTTTGCTGAGCCCGAAGTGCAAGGCTGCCCCAGGCGCGGCCGCGCGGTCCACGGGCTCTGCGCCCCTGCGCCCGGGGAGGCCGGGCGGTCTAGGGCCCTCCGAGAAGGCCCCGGCTCAGGGGAAATGCCCGGGACGGCGCGCCGGAGGCCGGGCGCGCGTGCTGCTCGGGCCGGCTCAGTCGGTTTTCCTGGGCTCCTTCCTCCGTGTTCCGGGCGCCGGCGGGTCGCTGGGAGCAGAGGCGCGACCCTCGCAAGCCGGCGCCGGGCCTGAGACCCGAGTAGGCCCGGCTTAGCGGCGGGGCAGGGTGGAGGAGCTTTTTTTTTTTTTCCTTGCTTCTCTTCCTTTTTTCTTTGCATTTCCGGCATCTTTGAACCCCGGGCCTTTCCCGGACAGGCTCAGCCCCCTCCCGGGCTCCTCCCCGGCGGGGACAGCTGTGGATATTCTGGGACGGGGCACTTGGATCCCTCCACATCTGCCCGAAGGCTGTACAGCCCGCAGAGGTTTGTCTCTCTGCCCCGGCTTCTGAGCCACAGAGTTTATCTGCATTTGTTTTCTTTCTCTCTCTGGCGACAATTAGATTTTGCTCTCTTTTTGCCTTTTACCTTCTGAACAAGTGGAAAACCCAGCCTGCCCACCCGGGACTGTGCAGAGAGCGGGGCAGAGAGCGGGGCTTTGACTCTGACCGTCTGTGCTGGCTGGGGGAGGGACGTGGGGTGCAGCACAGAGTCTCCTGTTCGCTCCAACGAAGTTGCTTGTTGGGTGGTGGCTGCTGGCAGGTCGGAGGGTCGATGATTTGTTGAGGGATGCCGCTCCCTAAAACTTCCATCCTTGCTCACACTTCCTCCCCCTGAAGACAGACCAGAGTCCAGCCCAGATCTCTCCAACAAAGCCTGCTGGGCCGTGGGGTTGATGGGTGGGGGAGGTGTCATGTTGCCCTCCCCCCAACTGTGGCCCCCGGCCGGCGTGGAGTGGAGAGGGAGCAGGTCTGGAGATGTATTTATGCTTTTGCTGTGCCCCTGCCCGGGGTGGGGGTTGGGGGGGATGCAGCGCCCGAGGCTGAGATTCCACAAGGCGTTTTCCACTCAGGCCATCTCTCTCCTGCGGAAAGGGGGTCTCTTTCCTTTGATCCCTTTCAGCTCCTTTCCTTCCCCCTTTCCGCCATCTCTGCATGCGTCCCTGGGTCCCTCCGGAGGCGCCTTCCTGGACTTGTAGAAAAATCTCTTCCTGTGTCCTGGTTCAGGGGGCTTTTCTGCGGGGGGGAGGGCTGGCGCGGAGGTGCATCGCTGGTTGTGCTGGGTCCAGCCCAGTCTCTCCTCTCTGGCTTCTGTTCTCCTTAGTCCCCTTCGGCCTGAGAAGAGGAGACCGTGGGGGCAGGAAGGAGAAGTGTGTGTGTGTGTGTGTGTGTGTGTGTGTGTGTTTGTGTTGGGGAGGGGGGTGCTGGTGGTGGGAAGACCCTTGCTGCTGCTGCTGCTCTGGACCAGCAAGTGTCCGTGCTGGGAGCCAGCGTGTTTCTGACTCCCAGGATGAGGGTCCCACACCTCAGGGCCCGGACACACACAGGCTCCTGCCCGCCAGGGGGAACAGTGTGGTGGAGAGCTGGGGAGGGGGCTGTCGTCCGTGCCCTCAGTCCCCAGCGGGAGTCCCGGGGGCCCTGCGGGGTCGGGAAGTTCTTTGGGGTCGGGCCCTCCTCTGGCTGCCCCTGTTGTCTGAGCACGGAGCACGGCCGGGTCCTGAGGCAGCACAGAAATCTCCCCCCCACCCCCACTGCAGCTGCCCGCGGCCAAAGGCCAGAGTAGCAGTGAGGGGCCCCGGGCTGAACTGGGGTTCCCGGGCCCGGACCGCAGGAGTCCAGCCCGGACTGACGATGATGCCCGAACCTCCCCCAGCCCCAGCTTGTGCTTGTGTGTGTGTGTGTGTGTGTGTGTGTGTGTGCCTGGTGGCGTAATTACTGATTTGATTCCAATCCATTATTTAGACAATTGAACCTACAATCTCGTCTTTAGTAAAATGAGGCGAAGTCAGATTTGATTACAGGTTCAGTCCCTGCGACAAGAGCCCGAAACCCGATGGGTTAATAACAGATCACGAGTAAATTATTCATGATTTTACGAGCTCTTTAGCTCCATTGAATCGGCCTAATTGAGAGGAAAAAAAAAAAGGGAGAGAGAAAGCCGGGTCTTCCCCTCCCCTCGGCCCCTCACTCCTCCCCGGATTCGATCCTGGGGAATCTCCACCCGCCCGGGGCGTTGGAGTAAGGACTGCGGGGCCTGAGGTACCGGCCCAGCCTGGGTCTAACTGCTAACACCCCCTCCCGCAGCACCTTGCCTGGCTGAGTCCTACCTTGCACAACACCCCCCCCCCCCCACACACACACACCTTCCCATCCACTCTCCTCTCCCGGTGCTTCTTTTTCCCTTTTCTCCACCCGGGATTTTAAAGCTTTGGAAAAGGCCTTGGGGCCCCTGTCCCGCTGTCCTGGGACGCAGGGATTTGGTTTCCTAACTGGACCCTCCCTCACACACCCTGTTTCTGAGCCGGCCTCTCTCTCGAGCCTCTCCCGCACCCCTCCCGGCTGCGGACTGGCTTTGTGACAGCCGGCTGGCCGCCTTTCTTTCCCTCTTTTTTTTTTTTCCCTCAAGCACGGTCCATCTCCCCCCACCCCTTTTCTCTCTCTTCATTCACCCTCTCTCGGCGGCCCCCTATCTCCCCCGTCTGCTCTTTCCGCCTCCCTCCCCTGAACCTCCTCCCCCCACCTCGAGGCCTCACTCAGGCCACGTCCCTTGGGTGCGTGGGGCGCCGGGGTCCCCACGGAGCTCATTAACAGCAGCAAGACCCAGGCGGGGGCTGGGAGGAGGGATGGGGCCTGAGATTCCCCCGTGGGGAGGACCGCCCCCACCTCCCCTCCCCCCACCTCCCCAGCTGGGGATTGGGGCTGAGGAAAGCGTTGCTCCCTGGAGGGGTGGGCAGTTTCCATGAATCCCACTTGCCCGCAGTCTCTGGGCCCCTGTCAATTGCCCGACCCCTGAGCTCTGCTCTGTGCTCGCGAGTGCAGACTGGGCGGGGAACTCAGGTGCCTGTAGGCAAGGACCCCCAAGAAGGTGTCGCCCCTCACACTCAGGGTTCGGCAGAGTCTCTCTGGAAGGGATGGAGCGGGGCGCCTGGGAGAGCAGCAGGACTTCTGCGCAGTGTTCCCAACAAAATGCGGGGTACCCAGCTTGACAGGCAGGTAAACAGCCAGTGCATCAGCAGTGTGTGTCCTGGGAAGGCTTTATACGTTTTTAAATAACATCCCCGGGCAGCCTTTGCATTTTAAAGAACAACACATACAATGTGGGTATATGTGGATCCTGTGCGCCTGGATATTTGGTAAGCCACCAGCCAATGTTTAGATGCCTGTGTAATATTTGAGACATTCTCAGGCTCACCAAATTGTCTCTTCTTTACCTAAGATTCAGATTTCACTGGGAACCCGCATTTTTTGTTGTTTGTTTGGCTCAGTCGTGCAGCTTTATTATGGGCGGGCGATGGTGCACCAGATGTATTCTCAGTTGCCCACTTTGGGGGGGTGCTGGATTTATCCCCTAGGAGACTTTGCTGGAGATCAGACCTTAGGTACAGGGTGGCTGGGGAGATGTGTAAGGCTCTTGGCACAGGGTCCTGCAAGTCTCCATCACTCACCAGGTTGCCAAGCAACTTTCTGAGGCCCAGAACTTTCCATCCCTGTCCTCTCTACACAACACACACACACACACACACACACACACACACACACACACTCTTCCCCTCAACTTCCAGGTCCAGGTAACCTAGGGCCCCTCCTGGGTGGGGACAGATGCCCCAAAGAGTCTTGCTTCACCATTGCCTGCCTTTGTGGTGCGGTGGAAGGAACCTTGGCTCAGCCGCTAGAGAGTTGGGCTGTCTGCCTGTGACTTTATTTCCCTGAGCTTTAGTTTCTCCATCTCTAAAATGGGGCGAATACTGGCAGCGTCTCTTGCCAGAGCAGCGAAGCTTCCACGATGGATGACAGGTCTAAGGCATCTCCAAGGTGTCGATTACATGTTAATTTCTTCCTCTAGCCTCTTTCCTTTTCCACTTAGAATCTGTCACTCTGATTTCTTGGGGAATGCTTTCCATCCCTTCCTCATTTGCCCCATTTGTAAAGCCGGGGGAAACAGCTGCTCCCCAGGGCGGTGGAGGGGATTAAACTATAAAATTCCATGTTCAACCTTCAGCTCAGAGCCAGTGCAGCCCCGCTCTAGGGACGGGAGAGCGAGTGCAGAGACGTTAGCACCTTGCAGGGGAGCTCCGGAAGGAATTGATTGGAGGAGCCTGGGTCTGAGGCTCCCTGGGTTGCCACCGAGTCCCTGGTCAAGTGACTTCCCTTTCTGAGCCTGTTTCAACTTCTGTTAAAATAAATAAATAAATAAATAAATAAATAAATAAATAAATGGTGCCTGGTTCCCGAAGATTGTTTGGGGGATTCAATGCAAATATGCAGGCAGAACCTTTAGTACAATCCTCTCAGTCAACAAGCCACCGAGTCAGGACTGTTGGCATTCCTATTGTAACGTGGTTGTGGTGGCCCAGAATGACTTGGAGGGCCGGAATCCAGCGTTTCCCAGCCAAGGGGCGCTGCGCCCCGGGGCTCTTTCTGAACCTCACCTTCACAAAACGGGGCACCCGTCTCACCCCGGGGAGAAGGGGAGGGGGGCTAGAATCTTGTGGCTCTTTTGGCGTTGGGTGGGTCTGGAGATTCACCCGCCGCTGCCTCTGTGTCCCCCTCCCCAGCGCTGAGCTGCAACGAGAATGAGGCGGAGCACCTGGACCGGGACCAGCCCTACCCGAGCAGCCAGAAGACCAAGCGCATGCGCACCTCCTTCAAGCACCACCAGCTTCGGACCATGAAGTCTTACTTTGCCATTAACCACAACCCCGACGCCAAGGACTTGAAGCAGCTCGCGCAGAAGACAGGCCTCACCAAGCGGGTCCTCCAGGTCAGCAGGGTTGCGGAGGAGAAGGGCTGGAGGGTGGAGGGCATGGGGGAAGGGTGGGGGGTCTGCTGGCAGTGGGTGGCCTTAGCCTCGGAAGGGAAGGACTATCTTCCCCGCCAGCCTTTTCTCTAACGGTCTCTTTCTTCAACTCAGCTCTCTAATCTGCGCTCCCCCTCTCTGCACCACACACATACACACACACACACACACACACACACTTTATCTTGTCTTTTTCAACCTGTGCCCCTCACTTTTTCGGTTTTGTAAATGTGCATTTCCAGGTCCTGTCCCCACAGCTGCTTTTCTGTCTTATAAACAATTGTAGTTTCTATTTATTATGCAAGCAACAGGAAAATAAGTTCCTGCCGCTATTTAAAAAAATTTTTAAAGCATTTCAGATAAATTTACATCCCTCTCTCCCTCTGCCCCCACCCAGCCCTGTCCGGGGCCGTGCATCCTTGCACCTGCTCTGGCTCCTTGCTGCTTCTCCTTCTTGAGCTTCACTGACTGATCCTCTCTTTGCACAACTCTCGATTTTTCTTCGGTCTCTTGGTCATCCTCCAAACTCTCCCAGAAGCAGGGTTTGGTGCACAGGGGGAGGGGGAGTGTGCTGGGTCCTGCCAGTAGGAGACGTGAGGCACTTGTGGGTGGGGGCTCTGAAATTAAGCACTGTCTTCTGAGGGAGCCCCTAGAATTTTGGGGAGACAGTCCAATGCTGTGTGTCACCTCCAGGATGCTCAAAACCCCAGTGTGGACAACCTTAGTCTCTGAAATGACCCAAGCCAAGGGCACCCTCTTCTCAAATCCTTAGACTCCTTCCCTGAACCTGCTTTGAGGTCCTAAACTTGTCCCTAAGCTGCAGGGGGCCCTGCTTCCCTCAGAGGTGAAGTGCGTGCGTGCGTCAGTCATAGATTATTTCCACTAGGGCTGCTTAAACATTTTCCACTTGTGACTCCTTTCCACCTGAGAAATTTTTATGGGAGCCCGGGTATATACAAAGTAGGTATGCAAATCGCACACTTACTGATCCCCGATCATAAATTAACTTTAAAGCGAAGTTTTCATGACTCCCACATTGAGCTACGCAGTCCCGTAGTCCCGCAGTCCCCGTGGGGTCAGACCCACAGTTGACGAAGCGAGTCTCTGCATCCGAGACTAGAGGATCCAGGGGGATGATGTGAGTGTCCGCCACAGAGACTGACAACTGCTCCATGGATGGATGATTAACTGGAATAATTATCCTGTTAATTAATTGAAATTAGCATGAATCACGACTCTGGTTGCTGAACTCCAGTTTCTTATTCTTTACACTCTTTTTTGGCAGGGGTGGGGGGTTGGTGTGGTTGGAGCCACGCCCAGCCGCGCTCAGAGCTTACTCCTGACTCGGAGTGCAGAGATCACTCCTGGCCAGGCTCGGGGCGCTTTATGAGATGCCCTTCCTGCTGTATGATCCCGCTGCACGATCCCCCCAGCCCCCATTCAGTGCTCTTCTTCAGATCGGGCATTATCTCACCGAGTTCTTCCTTGGAGAGGGGGGTGGTAGGGCCGCCAATGTGCATTTTGGGACTCTCAGCAGGAAAGGGAGGAGGTGTAGGTGGTGGGACTGAGTCCAGCCCAGTCTGACTTGACCCACCCTCCATGCCCAGGTCCTGGGGGGACTGTGCCCTGGGACAGCAGCAGAGGGCTGTTTGACATGGAGGCGCCAAGGGTGAAGTTGAAGTCTGCATAATTCCCCTCAAGTTTTTCCTGCCAGTCTCTAAGCGGGGAGGGGGAGGAGGGAAGCATTTGGTGGGAGGATGGTGAAGGCAGATGGTGGAGGTACTTGGATGGTGAGGTCCTGGGCCACTGCCTACACCCCGCGTGCCGCGAGTGGGTCTGTGGAGACGCTTGTTTCCAGAGAGCTTGGTGATGCAGCCTATGGGGGTGAGGGCCAGCCAATGGGGTACAGAGGCGCCTCTCTGAGCCCGCCCCGTCGTCTCTGGGCTTAGGGGGCGGGCATTGCTAAGCTCCTGGAGGGTGTTGGAACCTTCTCTTAGTGAGGGTTGGAGCTGAACCACTCCGTGGTGGCCCCCAGATGTCTCACTGGAACGGCAGCGGCTCCTTTTCTGTGGCTGGGAGACTGCATTGTCTGCCTTCCCTACACCTGCCCTTCCGGTGTGGGGCAGATGATCAGCGCCCTGGAGCAGGGGCTTGGAGCCAGGCAGAGCGGGTCAGGAAGGCCTGGGTTGGGTTCCTTTTTTTTTTTTTTTTTGCTTTTTGGGTCACACCCGGCGATGCACAGGGGTCACTCCTGGCTCATGCACTCAGGAATCACCCCTGGCGGTGCTCAGGGGACCGTATAGGATGCTGGGATTTGAACCCGGGTCGGCCGCGTGCAAGGCAAACGCCCTACCCACTGTGCTATCGCTCCAGCCCCCCTGGGTTGGGTTCTGTGCCTCTTCTCCCTGGCTGGGTGTCTGGGGTGGATTAGAGGCACTGTCCAGCCACACTGGCGGTCATTTGTAAAATGGGCGTCGTCGGGGCCCACAATTACCCAGATCCCAGGGGCTAGTGAGTGCCCAGAGCTGAGGTGTGGGCAGAGCCAGCCTCTGCTGCCAGTGGGAAGGGGGCAGGCTTGGTTTCCTGATTTAGGTGCCAACGTAATTCCCAGCATGTTCTCTGTCATTCTTGCACCTGACCATGTTATTGCTGGCCCCTGGGGACACAAGAATGAGTGAGTGGAACACAACTGCAGTACGTCTACTAACCACCATCAGTGCGCCTGGATGCCAAGACATTTGTTTGTTGGGTCTCACCGTCCTCGTTATCCATCACTGTCCATCACTGTCCATCACCCTGGGGGGGGCGGGTGATGGACAGTGATGGACAGGGAAAAAGCAGCTCCAAGTGGTGTCCATGTGCCCAGAGTCAGACTTGGCTAGTGAGGGACACCCCCCCCCCCCGACCCTGCCCTGTCAGATGGGGGAAACTGTGCATGTTCCCTCTTGGCCACCTAGCACTGGTGGCCAAGAGTGTGAATGTGACACTTAGGGCCCCTATGTTGTTGGGGTGTCAAGCCTTGGGAATACCAGACCTCAGTTTTTCCTCCTGATCCCACACAAATCTTTAACCTGCTCACAGCTCAGCTCTTCACAAACAGTGGCAGTTGGCAAAGTTTCTCTTTCCAGCCACTCGTCTACTTTATCACTTTCCTACTCATTCCTCTCAGCGCCCCCAAGGCCTCACCCGGCAGCTGACCTGGTTCAGTCCCCTGCAGCACGTATGGTCCCCTGAGCCCTGCTGGGCGTGATCCACAGAATCAGGAATAACCCCTGAACACCACTGGGTATGGCCCAAAAGTGGGGGAAGAGAGAGAGAGAGAGAGAGAGAGAGAGAGAGAGAGAGAGAGAGAGAGAGAGAGAGAGAGAGAGAGAGAGAAGCATGTGCTCCAGTTCTCAGAGCCATCACTCCAGCCCGCCCCTACACAATTTACAGAGGAGATGCTTAAGATAGAGTGGAGTGATGTGATCTCAGGTTCCAGTCGGCAGGAAATGGCCAAACGGGGGCCCAGCTGGGGAGTTGGGGTCTGGGCAGGCTCTCGGGTGGTGGGTGGGTGGTGGGCAGAGAGCAGACTGCTTCAGGCCCTCTCTGACTTGCCAGTAGGGCGACAGGGAGAGCTTTGACTTGCCCCCTCAGGACCCCGTTCTTTGTTAGTGGGGGTCATGCTTGCTTCTTGGAGGATGGATGGTTGAGGATTAAGACAGTGAATGGGGACATTCCAGCACAGTGACTGCTGGTCTAGCAAGTACCCACGATGTTGCCACTTATCCTGTGTCTCGGCCAGCTGAATAGTCAGAGGCCTGGGGTACCCACTTTGGGTCGGACAGGTTGGGGTGAGGCTCTGTTGCTAGAGTGGCAGGTGGAGCATGCTCGCGTCTGCGGCCGCACACATAGGCAGACTTCTTGGCGCTTACTGACCCTGTGGGGCCTGGATTGCCGCACCCTGCAGGAATTTGGAGCCAGCTGATGTGACCGTCTAGGCCAGTGCTCTTCAGCCTTCTTATGCCTGCCCTGCAGACTGGTCAACAGGCCGGCAGTTAGAACCACGGAAGGAGAATAGTGTTTTTTTAAATGGTGTGTGTGTGTGTGTGTGTGTGTGTGTGTGTGTGTGTGTGTGTGTGCGCTCAGGTTCTGCTCCTGGCTCTGTGCTCAGGGGTCACTCCTAGCGGTGCTCAGGGGACCATATATGGTGCTGGGATCAAACCAGGGTCAGCTACATGAAAGTTAAGTGCCCAAATCTCTGCGTTTTATTTTTGTTTTTATTTAGGGGCCACACCTAACAGTGCTCAGAACTTATTCCTGCCTCTGTGCTCAGGGATGACTTCAGGGAGGAGACTTGGGGAACCCTATGGGTGCCAGGGGTCCAACCAGGGTCGGCCACGAGCAAGACAAGGGCCCTACCTGTACTCTCTCTCTGGCCAGCCTGTGGCCCTCCACCTTTCATCCCTCGCAGACCAGCTCTGCCCCACCGCTCTAGACTTCACTCTTCTGCTTACTGGCTGTGTGTCAGGGAGCAGGTGACGTCATCTCTCTGAGCCGTCGTGGCCTCAGCTGTATAATGGGGATGTCACTTAAGCATGATGAGAAGGAAATGAGATGACAAAATAAAAAGGTCTAGTTTCTAAAGTATAACATAGGGACTCAGGCACGTCAGTTTTATACATGTGCATCGCAGAGCTCAGCCTGCCAGCCACTTGCACATGTGTGAGAGCATTAATTGTCCCCCCCCCATCCTGGTGCTGAGGGGAAAGAGCAGAGGGGTACCCCGGTACCCCGAGTGCCACAGTAGGAAGTGATGAAGCCAGGAGCCACACCCACTGATCTCGTTCCCAAGCTGTCTCTAGTCCAGCTCAACAAGGGGCTGGCGATACCCAGAAGATACTGGAGAATGCAGCAGAGACTTGGTACAGAGCCATAGTACAGCGAGGAGGGCATTTGCCTTGCATGCGGCTGACCTGGGTTCGATCCCCAGCATCCCCTATGGCCCCCTGAACACCACCAGAGGTAATTCCTGAGTGCAGAGCCAGGAGGAACCCCGGAGCATCACTAGGTGGACCAAAAAAAACAAAAACTAAAAGAAAATAGCCTAGAATTATTTTTAAAAATAAGAAAAGGCAGGAATTCTGTTATAAAGCCTCCAGGTACATCACTGTCTCTGTATCACTGTCATTCCGTTGCTCATTGATTTGCTCAAGCGGGCACCAGTAACATCTCTATTGTGAGACTTGCTATTACTGTTTTTGGCATATCAAATATGCCCCAGGTCGCTTTCCAGACTCTGTCATGTGGGCGAGATATTCTCGGTAGCTTGCCGGGCTCTCCAAGAGGGGCAGAGGAATCGAACCCGGGTCAGCAGCGTGCAAGGCGAACACCCTACCCGCTGCACTATCGCTCCAGCCCTCTAGGTGCATAAAAGCACTCAAATTTGTCACCATCTATAGCATGATAGCCACTGCACTCCCTTTCCACTGGCAGGCGAGGTGGCCAGGAGACGAAATGGCCCTTGGTCTGGTAAGATACGGAGTTTTGCCTGTGCGTGGGGCTGTTCCCCAGCCGGGCACTGAGGTCTCAGAGTCAGCACTTCCTTCCTAGGAGGGGTCGGAGAGCCCAAGTTATTGTAGGGTGCCCTGTGCTTGAATGGGAGAGCTTATTGATTTAGATGGCTGAAGGGTTCTAATTTTTTTTTCTTTTTGGGTCACACCCAGCGATGCTCAGGGGTTACTCCTGGCTTTGCACTTAGGAATTACTCCTGGCGGTGCTTGGGGGACCATATGGGAAGCCGGGGATCGAACCTGGGTCGGCGTGTGCACGGCAAACGCCCTACCCGCTTTGCTATCGCTCCGGCCCAGGGTTCTAATTTTTTTTTAATTTGGGGAGGCTAGTCCTGGCAGTGCTCAGAGCTTACTTCTGGTTCTATACTCAGGGATGACTTCTGGTGGTGCTCACAGGACCATATGCAGTAACAGGTGCCTTCCCCATGATACTATTTCTCCAGCCTACAGATGAATGAAGTTCCTGAGTGACCTTGAAAGGAAATACATTTTGACCACCGACAGCTACAAAACATTTTGGGAGGTGTGGGGGAACATCCCTGGCAGTGCCCACGGGCTCCTAGTCAGAGTTGAAGGGTCACTCCAAGATCAAACCCAGGTCTTTTGGGTGCCAACCATGCCCTCCAACTCTTGGAACTACCTCTCCAGCCCTGGAAATATTCTTTAGATAGCCAATTAGTGGTCATTAACCTGTGTGAGAACTTGGGAGCTGAGAACTTGAACTTTACTGTTTGTTCAGACGCAAAAAATAGACTGGCCTTGTGCAGGGCATATTGTTGGGCAGGGCACAAGCCAACGAGGACTCAGCATCAAGCCAGTGAACAGCCCCTCTGGAATGTGCAATCCAGATGTGCAACATCTGGGTCTGTCTAAATAATTAAAATGGCGATAAGGTTAATCCCTGTGCATTTTCTGTGTATCTGCAATAGTGCATAATAAGTTTTTAAGAAGCCTTTTAAATGATTCCAAGACCAAATGAGTTTGGCCAATGCTTAAGACGGCCGGTATCTTTCTCTCAGAGACCGGAACACGTTCACCTTAATGCCAGGAGTGAAAACTCCCAGAGACTCACAACTTTGTCTAATCTGGCATTTCCCAGATTTATTTAGCTACTGAGCCCTTATTTATGCCTTGACAAAGATGAAATTGCCAGAAGGAAATGCGCTGGGGTGCCATGAGCTTTTTTGCATTTAACAAAGAAATCAGGGGGTTTGGCTTCCCCCAGAGGTGATGTTGAAGTGGGGTGAGTGGTCTTCAGGGCTTCAGTGCCACGCCCCCTTCCTCTGCGGCCCGGGAGCTCTGCCACGCGTGTTTCCACGGGTCTGTGGGGAGTCTCCTGCCCGAGTCAAACGGACGTTTGGGACTGGCTGGGGTTGCAGAGCAGTTGGCTGCCTCTGGCCTGTTGATTGGCGGGAGCTGAAGCCCAGAGAGGGGCGGTGCCTGGCCCTGGGCCTCACAGCAAAGTAGTCGTCAATCTGGAGTTGCGGCTCCAGCCTCAGCAAGTCCAGTCCAGGACCCGGGCTTCCGCATGCTCTAAAGGAAACTAGTTTTACGGGGGCTGGAGCGATAGTACAAATGGCGTTTGCCTTGCACATGACTGACCCAGGTCCGATTCCCGGCGTCCCATATGGTTCCCTGAGCACCAGCAAAAGTGATTCCTGAAACCAGGAGTAACCCCTGAGCATCGCGGGGTGTGGCCCCAAGAAAGAAGGAAAGAAAGAAAAAGAAAGAAAGAAAGAAAGAAAGAAAGAAAGAAAGAAAGAAAGAAAGAAAGAAAGAAAGAAAGGAAGGAAGGAAGGAAGGAAGGAAGGAAGGAAGGAAGAAAGAAAGGAAGGAAGAAAGAGAGAAAGAGAGAAAGAAAAGAAAGAAGGAAGGAAGGAAGGAAGGAAGGAAGGAAGGAAGAAGGAAAGAAAGAAGGAAGGAAAGAAGGAATGAAAAAAGAAAGGAGAGAGAGAAAGAAAGAAAGGAAGGAAGGAAGGAAGGAAGGAAGGAAGGAAGGAAGGAAGGAAGGAAGGAAGGAAGGAAGGAAGGAAGGAAGATCAGTTCTAAGTGCATAAAACCATAGCACTACCACACAGACCAGTTAGAAAGGCAGGAAGAGGAATGTCCTTACGAGAGTACGCGGGGGGGGGGGGGGGCTGGAGCAACAGGACAGTGGGGAGGGCACTTGCCTTCCTCATGGCTGACCCAGGTTCAATCCCTGGCACCCGGTATGGTTCCTCAACCCCCTCCCCAGTGCTCTCTGAGAGCAGGAGTAAGTCCTGAGTGTCGCCAGATACTGCCCCCCCCTCCTCCCCCTGCCAAATGACCAACCAAACAGGACGGAAAGCCAGGAATCTGAGTGTGCAGTTCCGGGGCTAAGCAGTGGGTCGCGTGCCTCGCCTGAGACTATTTCTCAGCCTGTCCCCCGTCCTGTGGGTGCTGCTTTGAACCTGCCCTGGTCCCTGCCCAGTGCTTCTGAGCGAGCAGTGGTGGACGTGGGGCTTTGTATGAAGTCGCGATGAGCTTTGGCCTCTTCTTTTTCTCACATGACACTTGTCACATTCCTTCTGTGGCTGCGAGGAGGGGCTGTCAGGACTTGTATTGCCCAGTGGCGGGATGTTTGGGCCACCCTCAGTTTGGGGCTAGGACAGAGTCCGCCTGTGGCTATCCCTGGGCAGGGAACGTTTGTCATTAACCTCAGAAACCTGGTGGGCGGGGGATGGGGTGGGGGGATTTGCCTGCACTGTGCATTTCCCGTTGGCCTGTGGGTGGGAATCCCAGCAAGGGACTTGTGAGGACACTTGCAGGACCAGCCCGTGCCCCACGGAGGGCATGAGGCACGTGGGGCTGCCCCACCTCCCGGGGTCCTTGGAGCAGAGAGGGTCAGAGTGGAAGAAGGCGCCTTGAGAGCAGAGCTGTTGCTTCCTTGTTGTCTGTCCAAGCCCCAAGGGACGGGCAGTCTGCTGGTAGTCTGCCCCGCCCGTGCAGATGGGGAAACTGAGTCAGGTGAGGGCCAAGCCCAGGATGGTTGACCTGGTACAGAATCAGGACTGCAGAGCCCACTGGGTGCCAGAGAGCGCTGTGCCACCAGGGTGCCCTAGTCCACTCACTCGTTCATTCATCCGCGCATCCATTTATTTACTCATTCCTTCACTCATTCATTTGCTCATTCATTCCCTTATTCACGCGTCCGTTCGCTTATTCGCTCGCTCATGCCCTTTTCACTCTCCAGTTGTTCCTGCACGCACTCACTCACTCACTCACCCACTCACCCACTCATCCTCGCACTCCATCCTTCACTCCCTCCCTCGCCCTCCCGCTGACTCACTGGGGATTATGTGGTGAGGCGAGCAGAGGCTCTGGATGGCAGACAACCCCGGGTTCTCATCAGCATCACCTCTAGGTGACCCTGGGCCAAGAGCGGCCCTCTGAGCCTCTGGGGGGTTTGGAACCTGTCAAGTGGGGAGATCACCCTTCGCGCTCCGAGGCTGATGGCCGGGAGATGCTGGCCCCCTGGCCGTGTGCGGGGGGTGGCTGGGGGCCCGGCACATCTGTGCTGCTTCTTGACATGCCTGTTGCCCCCGACTCTAGCTCTGAGCCTTTGTCTCCACCAGGCCCCATGCCATGGCTCCAGGGACTCGAGGTGACTCAGTCACCTCTTGGGAGGGGCATTTTGAAGGCTGGCAGAACCCCAGGGAAAGGTGGAAAACTGGGGTGAGGTCCGACAGCACCCCAGCAGCCGGGGGGTTGGGCCGGTGGCTGGTTCTCACCCTCTCGGTGATGGTGTCATGGTTTACAAAGTGTCATTGTTAGGGGCGGCACCAGGGAAATTCCAGGCCCTTCCCCGCGGGCCCCCAGGTCCAGCCACTCTGG
Organism: Sorex araneus; assembly: GCF_027595985.1. Classification (NCBI taxonomy): domain Eukaryota; kingdom Metazoa; phylum Chordata; class Mammalia; order Eulipotyphla; family Soricidae; genus Sorex; species Sorex araneus. The sequence goes on along the minus strand of NC_073302.1, from coordinate 8,119,122 downwards.
ACAGTCAGGCCGAGGCCCGGGGCCCAGTCAAAGGGGACCCGAAACTCTCGAGCCTTCCTCCACGGCCAGTGGCTTCCTCCCTCCGTTGCCCGTTGGGTGCAGGGGTGTTGCCCGATGCTTTTCTCCATCTACTGTTTCTCCGGTCCAAGCACAGAGATGCCCTTCCTCTAGATTTTTGCAGATGAGGGGTGGGCACCCCCTTCCTCCCCCACTCCAGGAAGAGTACATGGAGGGTGGGCTTAGAAATCAAAAACTTTTTTTTTCTGCTTGGGTCACACCCGGCGATGCTCAGGGGTTACTTTTGACTCTGCATTAAGAATTACTCCTGGTGGTGCTCAGGGACCAAATGGGATGCTGGGAATCGAACCTGGGTTGGCCATGTGCAAGGCAAATGACCCCACCTGCTGTGCTATTGCTCCATCCTGAAATCAAAAACTTTTGCAAGGCCCTGAAGAGGTCCTAGATGGGCCTAGGCCCCAAGCCAGGGAATATGCTCGTCTTCCATGCAAGAGGGGGTACATTGGGGGCGGGGGGTTTTCTTTTCCCACCTCACAGGGTACTTTTTTTTCTTTTTGGGTCACATCCAGCAATACACAGGGGTTACTCCTCGATCATGTACTCAGGAATTACTCCTAGCAGTGCTCGGGGGACCATATAGGATGTTGGGAATCAAACCTGGGCCGGTCGCATGCAAGGCAAATGCCCTCCCCGCTGTGCTATCGCCCCAGCCCTCACAGGGTACTTATATGCCCCTGATTCTGTGACTGCACTTTGCATCAGTTGGGCCCAAATTGTCTCAGACCTGGAGAAAAAGCAAGTTTGCTGTCATAAGCTCCGGGGAGCTGGGAGGGGAGAGACATAGTCCCCAGGGGAGGGCGGGCCCTGGAGTCAGCGCCCCTACCCTGACCAAGACCCCTGAGAAGACACATCTGGAACTGTGCAGCTGGGCAGCCCAGGTCGAGCCTGCCCCACGGTCCTCTGTTTTACGGGAAGATCTGGCCGGTGTCTTCACCACAGAAAGGGACACGGCGGGGGCCGGGGGGGGGGCTTGCCTGTGGGCATGTTGTGTTGGGGTACACCTCCCCCTCTCAGTCTGCGCAGAGGCCTGGATTTCTTAGCCTTGCTCCAGAGCCCTGCAAGGACCTCCAGGTGCAGCTGTCTCCAACGGCTGCTCGTTTGGGGGCCCTGGGAGCCAGGCAGGATGGATTTCCTGGTGACTTCACATGTACGTGCGGGCTCGACGTGGGATATGTGTGTATGTGGGTGTGTGCATGTGTGTGCGAGCATGCATATGTGCATGTGTGTATGTGTGTGTGCGTGCATGTGTGTGTGTGTGTGTGTGTGTGTGTGTGTGTGTGTGTGATGGGGAAAATGAAAGTAAACCCTGTAAACCCTGACTCTGTCACGGGGTTCTTTCCACACGAGCTCGGTTCTAATAGCACCAGCAGCCCCCCAATGATTGGGACAGGCCCTCGGGACAGGGAACCTGCAGGGCACCCCACCAGGGCCTCTTCCTGCTCTGTCTGCCCTGACTCTGGCACCTGGCACTTGGGGTCCCCGATGGCTTCTCCATCCCACGGGGACCGGGAGTGGGTCAGTGTCTCCTTCCTGTCCGTAACTCCACAGATTCCAGTGTGTCCCTCACACCACTCTCGTATCTCCCAGAAATACCGGAAATACCAGAAACAAAACACTGTCAAAATGACACCAACAGGAACTTCTGGGATCTGTTGTCCGCTTAAAGGCAACTGCAGGGAAAAATGAATCCGTCGACCATCATTAAAAATGATGAGGATTTGGTTTGTGCACGTGTTCTGGCCCTGCACAGTCAAGAGAAGTGCAACATAAACATTTTTTAAAAACATATTCATTTTATTTTTTCATTTTCATTTAATTATTTTTTCCTTTTGGGTCACACCCTGTAATGCTCAGGGGTTCCTCCTGGCTCTGCACTCAGGAATCACTCCTGGCAGTACTCGGGTAGGGGAGAGACCATATGGATGCCTGGAATTGAATCTGGGTTCTCTGCGTGCAAGGCAAACACCCTACTCATTGTACTGTTGCCCCGACTCCTCATTTTATATTTTATTAATTTTATTGGGAAGCTGATTGGGGCAACATCTAGCGATGCTCAGGGGCTATTCTTGCCTCCGTGCTCAGGGTCACTCCTAGTGATGCTCAGGGGACGAGATGCAGTGCTAGTGACTGAACCAGAAACAGCTGCATACCAGGCCTGTGCCTCACATGTACATGCAAGGCCTGTGCCTCACCCGCTGTACTAAGCCTTGCACTCTTCTGTATATATACATTTTATTATATTCGTTTATATTTATTTGGCTTTGGGGCCACACCCAGCAGCGTTCAGGTTTGTTCCTGGCTCTGCACTCAGGGATCCCTCCTGGTGGAGTTTAGGGATCTAACCCAGGTCGGCCCCCTGTGAGGCAAGTGCCTGACCTGCTGTGCTATCTCTCCAGCTCCCTTACTGGACATTTGAAATGAGCAATTTTAAACGTTCACTTAATTTTTATAGTCATATTTTTATAGCAGAGGTTTTAATAATTCTCCTTTTTCCACGCCGCATTTCTTATGTTTGTGGAAATACAACCTTAGAGACATTAAATCTAAAAATTTTAAAAAATTAAAATGCAATATGAAGGGTCTTGGGATGTGTGGTGCAAGCGAAAGAGCACAGACCTTGCGTGCCTGGGGCCTGGGGTTCGAGCTCCGGAACCACACCCCTGCCCCCAGCAGTGCTGGGCGTGGTATTCAGCAGGAGTCGGCCAGGAAAAGAAAAAGAAATTGATGTGAGTCACATTTTACAGGGACAACTTTCTTGTAGCTACATTAAAAAAAGCAACTGGGGCCGAAGCGCTAGCACAGTGGGGAGGGTGTTTGCCTTGCATTCGGCCGACCTGGGTTTGATTCCCAGCATCCCATGTGGTCCCCTGAGCACCCAAGCATTGCCAGGAACCAGGAGTAACCCCTGTACTGGCCCTGCAGGTGGCTGACTCGGGTCCAACACCTGGCATCCCATATGGTCCCCAATGCCTGGCAGAAGTGATCCCTGAGCATTGCTGGGTGTGGCCCTCAATCTCCCCCACAATGTTCAAACCACCCACTTTTTTTTTTTTTATTTAATCTCTGGGTATTAAACCTCATGTCTGATGCAAATGCTCTGCTGCCAAGCCACGTTTCTGGCCCAGGTGGAAATGAATTATTTTTTCCTTTTTGGGTCACACCCGGCAATGCACAGGGGTTACTCCTGGCTCTTGCACTCAGGAATTACTCCTGGTGGTGCTCGGGGGACAGCATGGGATGCTGGGAATCAAACCCGGGCTGAACTCGTGCAAGGCAAACGCCCTCCCCACTGTGCTATTGCTTCAGCCCGGTGAAAATGAATTTTAAGACTCTATTTTGCTGTGCACCACCGGGAATGTGACTCCCAAGCCCAGTCTGTCTAAACCAGGACCATCTCAACGTGTCACCAGGTACAGATGGAAAGGTGGAAGTTTCTTCCTCCTCACACGGGAGTCTCTGGAGCGGTTGTACTTTCAGCCCTAGGCGCTTGCACTGAGCACATGGCCAGGGCTCCAGAATACCACGGGCAGAGCTTGTGGCTCCAACACTGATGCCTGTGGCTCTGGCTGGAGCCTCCGGGAGCGAGGCAAACCCACTCGGGGGTCCACGCATGGAAACAACATCTTTGTTTCCTTTAGAACCAAACAACAGGGGGCTGCAGCGATAGCACAGTGGGTAGGGCGTTTGCCTTGCACGCGGCTGATCTGGGTTCAATTCCCAGCATCCCTGAGTGCAGAGCCAGGAATTCCTGTGCATCTCTGGGGGATGACCCCAAAAAAGCAAAAAAAAAAAAAAAGAAAGAAAAAAAAGAACCAAACACTGGGGATACCAGAGAGATAACACAGCAGGAAGGGAGCTTGCTTTATACGTGGCCAACCCGGGTTCGATCCCTAGCATCCCATATGATCCCCCCAGCTCGCCAGGAATAATACTTAAATGCTGAGCCAGGAGTAGCCCCCAGCACTGCCGGGTATGGCTCCCCCAAGTCAAAGCAAGAACAAAACAAGGAAACAAGAGTCAAGCATGGCTCGCCTGAAAGCTCCATCTCCCCTCCGGGTGCACCTGTGAGTGGGGTTAAGGAGATGCGTCCCTAACACACATCCCCTCCTAAACCCTAACCTGCCCTTCTCTCTCTCTCTCTCTCTCTCTCTCCCCACACAGGTTTGGTTCCAGAATGCCCGGGCCAAATTCAGGCGCAACCTCTTACGGCAGGAAAACACAGGCGTGGACAAATCCACCGAGGCAGCGCTGCAGTCGGGGACGCCGTCGGGTCCCGCCTCGGAGCTCTCCAACGCCTCGCTCAGCCCCTCCAGCACGCCCACCACCCTCACAGACTTGACGAGCCCCACTCTGCCAACTGTGACGTCTGTCTTAACTTCCGTGCCTGCCAACCTGGAGGCCCACGAGCCCCACAGCCCCTCCCAAACGACTCTGACCAACCTTTTCTAATGACTCGCAACCCCCCCCACCCCGGCCTCCCCCTCCACCCCCGCCCCCCGGCCCTGCCCTGCGCCCCAATTTCTTTAAAAAAGAAATTATCTTTAGTTGAATTCCAAGTGTATTTTAAAAATAGAGGCTTTGAGCAACTAACTAACCACATTTAGGATCTCGCCTGGAAACAGGAAGGAAAGAACCGTGTGTCCAGTGTGCCCAGTGGCACCACGCGAGGAGTAACTTGGAAGATCTATGGCAACACAACATTTGTGTCCCTGTACAGTTTTGTGGACTGAGCGAGGAAAAACAACAACAACAACAACAACAAGCATTTAAGTTGGCTGGAGCTTCTGTATTTTCAAAGACTGCCACGTGCCTTAGGAATACTGTTCTGTCTCCATACTTTGGATGACTTGTTCATTTTTTTCTCTCCCTCTTTTTCTCTCTGTATATTTATGACCAGAGCAAAAATGTAAAAAAAAGAAAAAGAAAAAAAAAAGAAAAAAAAAGTTTGTTACTTTGAATAGTCCTAAAAAGAAAAAAAAGAAAAAAAAATCAATCCCCTCCAACGGTCGCTTTGTTGTTTTAGAATTTTAAGGTGGAAGTCTGTTCGAATATCAGAATTTGTAAAATCTAACCAGTAATAAAACCACTTATTGAAACTAAGCTGGTGCTTCTGCCATTTTGTCAGGTATGAAATTCTTTTTGTTTGTTTTGGGGTCGCACCCGGCAGTGCTCAGGGATTAGTCCTAGCTAAGTGCTCAGGGATCACTCTTGGCGTTCTTCAGGGCATCATACGTGATGCCAGAGATCCAACCCTGGGTCAGCCATGCGCACGGCAAGTGCTCTACCCACTGTACCATCTCTCTGGCCCCTGGCCTGGAATTCTTAGAACTTTAGTCAGTGTTCAGGGCCTGGAGGTGGCTCAGTGGTAGAGCACTTGCCTTGCATGTGTGTGACCCTGGGATTTGATTTGGCACCAAAAAAATGAAAGCTCGGATCTCGTTTCTGTCTACCACCTATTAATTTACAAATACGTACTGATGATACCGTCCACGGGGTCCTCGTCTGTGCGGGCTCTGGGCTGGTTGCCAAGCTCCAGAGACGAGATACACCTAGTCCTTACCCTGGAGGGCTTGAGGGGGAAGCAGAGACCAACAAGAGGGTCAGGTGCAGCCTTGGACTACGCCTGGCTGTGCACAAGGCAGACTCCTGGCTTTGTGCTCAGGGATCACTCCGGGCAGGGCTCAGAGACCAAATACGGTGCCAGGGATTGAACGGGGGTCAGCCCTGTGGAAGCGCCTAATCCCTGAACAATCTTTCCAACCCTAGTTTTTTTTGTTTTTTGTTTTTTCTCTTTTCCCTCCTGCTCACTCCTAGGAACACTCGGGAATCCTGTGCTGGGACGGGAAACCTCCACGCATGCGCTCAGCTGCGAAGGGAACCCTTCACGCATGCGCCCAGCCTATCTCGAGCTGTCCAGCAAGGGCGCGTCCTGACATGATACACAGAGTGCAGAGCATTCATTCATGCATGCATTCATGCATTCAAATATTCAGTAAGCAGGCCCTGCAGGGTACCTGCGATGCAAAGGTCAAAAACCATGACCCTTGCTTGCCTTTTCCGCCCTGCTGTGGCTGTACGTTGTGCCAGGCGGTGAGGGACCTTTCCCCTTGGAGGAATGAAGGCTGTCACCAAGAAAGGCTCTGTACACCAGAGTCTCATCCCCACAAGAGTGAATGATTCCTTTCCCAAAGCTTCAGGTGACCGCGGAGAGCCAGAGCTGACTGCAGAGGCAACCGGGGAGGTGAGGGCTGCAGCCTGGCTCCACCTGCTGCGCGTGCCCAAAGTGCTCCCTCCTCCACGGGGCCCCGTTTCCTCCGCTGGAACCGGAAGAGGCTGCCCGACTGGGGCAAGCCTGCTGCAGAGCAGGGGCTCAGCAGATTTTATTTTATTTTTATTTATTTTTTTCATTGAATCACTGTGAGATTCATAGCGGTTGTGCGTTCGCCTTTCATGCGGCCGGACCTGAGTTCGATTCCTCCACCCCTCTCGGAGAGTCCGGCAAGCTACCAAGAGTATCGAGCCCGCGCCAGAGCCTGGCAAGCTACCCGTGCGTATTGGATATGCCAAAAACAGTAACAATAAGTCTCTGAATGAGAGACGTTACTGGTGCCCACTCGAACAAATCGATGAGCAACGGGATGACAGTGACAGTGACACTGAGATACAATGACACAGCTTGCATGATTGAGTCTCAGTCATACAATGATGAACACCCATCCCTCCACCAGTGCACATTCTCCACCACCAACGTCCCCAGTATCCCACCTTCCTCCAATCCCAATCCTCCCCCAGCCTCTATGGCAGACAATTTCCCCCATACTCTCTCCTTTTGGGCATTATGGTTTGCAATACAGTTACTGAGAGGCTATCACGTTTAGTCTTTTATCTACTTCCAGCACACGTCTCCCATCCTGTGCGATCCCTCCAACCATCATCGACTCAGTGGTCCCTTCTCTACCCCAGCTCATGAGGGCAGGCTTCCAACTATGGGGCAATATTCCTGGCCCTTGTGTCTACTGTCCTTGGGTGTCAGTCTCATCTTATGCTATTTTATATTCCACAAATGAGGGGGCTTTTTGGGTCACACCCGATGATGCACAGGGGTGTCTCCTGGCTCTACACTCAGGAATTACCCCTGGCGGCGTTCAGGGGACCATATGGGAGGCTGGGAATCGAACCCAGGTCGGTTGCATGCAAGGCAAACGCCCTACCCGCTGTACTATAGCTCCAGCCCCTTTATGGGGCATCTTTGACCGGGGGGCTCTACATCCAGCACAGTGCTGGTATGTGGGGGGGGTCACTGCTGGCGGTGTTCAGGGGGAGCTCGGGGTGCCAGGGCTGGAAGCCAGGTCTCCTGTCTGCAAAGCCTGCACCCCAGCTCCCCGAGGGCCCCTCCAGCGGGCACCGTGCAGCCTTCACATTCAGCCAGCCCTGAGACAGCGTGCTCGGACCTGCTTCCCGGAGGTCAGGGCCCAGGAGGAAAATGCTCTCCCGTGCCCAGTGGCTCGTCCCTTGGGGGCCCCAGAGGGAGGGACAGAGCCTGAAAGGGGAAGGAGCCAGGCCAGGTTGGGCATGGAACAACTTGGCCAGGAGAGGGGGGCAGGCCCCACGGGCCTCTGTCCCTGCCTGCCGCTGGGATGCCCACAGGGTGGAGGGGGCAGGGGAGAGGAGTACACGCAGGGGCCCACAGCTTGCACTGACCCCCTTTCCTAGATGTCAAACCCACAACACCCCCAGGAGTCTTCGCCATTCGACGATCACTCTGCAAGTGGCAAGAGCGTCAGGGAACGTTTGCCAGCTCCGCTGCCGAGTCCTAGGTGGCGACACACCGCTCCAGCCAGCTCCTCCTGGAGGACTCCCCCCAGCCCGGGTCCAGGAGACGTTGAGGCCCCCCCCCAAAGCCTGCCGTGGGCCCCTTGCCCTCTCCCCCTCCCAGGGAGCTCCTCCTCTGACTTCAGGCTCCGGAGACTCACGCTGTCTTTCTTGATCAATGCATTTTTGCCCGATGAATTCAGGATTGGCCCAACTCGCCAGGGTCAGGCGTCTGGAGTGGGGGAGCCAGGATGTGTCCCGGGTCTGCCTGCAGCCGCCTGCACCCACAGACCCGGAACCACACAGCAAAGTTGGGGGGTGCGGGGGGGTATCCCCTGAGAGCCTCCATTTCCCTCCCTACCAGATAGGATCTGAACTCGCCGAGACAATGCAAGTGGCGGCAGGCTGGCCCTGGACGGCCAGACGGCTGCACCCCAGACGGGTCCGCAGACACACGGGGGGGACCTGAGGCAATGGGGCTCGCCCCAGACAGCCTCACACAAAGACACACACACACATGCACACACGCTCACAGACAGACGTAAACAGGCCCAGGCGCTGGCAAATGCATCTCGACAGACACCCTGACCCCACCCCCCCCTCCCCCTCGGGGAGCCCAGGCAGCCGCTCCTGCACCCAGACTCCCCCGCAGAGCCTGGCGGTACCCCCCGCTCAGGTCCGGACAGGGCCCAGTTCGATTCTATCTCTTCTGTCAGCACTGCACCCCAGATGGGGCCCGGGGGTCCCGCGCCCCAGAATCAGGGTCTGCTGTGGGGGCGGGGATGAGGGGGCATGGTGGGGGGGGCAGAGGCACAGATCCCCCCTCCCCATTTTCAGTCTGAGAGGCATCCCGAGGGAGAGAGCCAGAAGGAGAGTGACAGAGGCAGAAAACAGGGGGACAGGGAGAGAGTGACTGCTGGGGTCCAGGAAGAGACAGGAAGGGACAGTGCAGAGACAGGAAGGGACAGTGCAGAGAGACAGGAAGGGACAGTGCAGACAGGAAGGGACAGTGCAGAGAGACAGGAAGGGACAATGCAGAGAGACAGGAAGGGACAATGCAGAGAGACAGGGAGGAACAGTGCAGAGAGACAGGAAGGGACAGTGCACAGAGACAGGAAGGGACAGTGCAGAGAGAGGAAGGGACAGGCAGAGAGAGGAAGGGACAGTGCAGAGAGAGGAAGGGACAGGCAGAGAGAAGAAGGGACGATGAGGCAGGGACAATGCAGAGGTGCAGAGTCAGGGCCAGCCACAGGTCGGGAGCTGAGCAGGCAGACAGTGGGTCCAGAGAGGGAGACAGAGGGAGAGACAGTGTCCGAGACACCGGGAGAGCAGACAGCCAGACGGGGACCCTGGGAGGCCAGGCACAAGATGGACACGGCCAGAGCAGAGACCAGTCCAGGAGAGATACTCAGGGCCCAGAGGTGGCACCAGGACGCCCACGCTCCGCACTCAGCATGGCAGCAGGCAGATTCGAGACAGCCCCGACGCACCGCTGGGCCACACTCAGCAGTGCTCAGGGCTGACTCCTGGCTCTGTGCTCAGGGATCATTCCTGGTGGGACCATATGGGGTGCTGGGGTTTGACTCCGAGCATCCTGACCACCGTAGTGTGGCTCCACCACCACCCCAAAATACTTTTTAGTTTTTAATTTTTGTTTTAATTTTAAAAACTTGATCGGACCCTTATAATAATGCTGTTGATTGGGTTTCAGTCATGCAGTGGTCCTGCAGAGAGGTGCAGGCAGATGGCAGGTGACAGAGGGTCCATGCTCCCTGCCCACGAATGACAGGTGAGTCTGGGGACTCCCTATTTGTGAGGGTCTCGGTGCAGACCAGAATTAGGAGCCTGCAGGGCCTTCCCAGATTCGATTCCCAGCATCCCATAGGGTCCCCCCGAGCACCGCCAAGAGTAATTCCTGAGTGCAGAGCCAAGGAGTAACTCCTGAGCATCGCTGGGTGTGACCCAAATTGCAAAATAAATAAATAAATAAATAGAATCATATACCTAAAACTCAACTCTCACTAATTTTGTAAATCACAAGTTCTTTAATTAAAAAAAAAAAAAAGGAAATAAAACCGAAGTTGGGGCAGGTGCCCTAGAAGCTCTGGGGGCGGCGGGAGGGTTGAGGCAGGGGGGGGGGGGTCCCGGCACACGCATGCCCAGAATCACTGCCCAGAGGCCCCGGAAGCTTCCGGTCAGAGGCGCGCCTCGGAGCCCTTCCGGCTGCTCCCCCCACCCCCCGGAGCACGTGTCTCGGGGCCCGGGACGTGGTCCAAAGGGCTGGCACAGGCTTTGCACGCGCGCGAGCCCCGAGGTCCATCGCGGGCGCTGCTTGGTGCCCTGAGCCGCATCCGGAGGCGACCCCGAGCCCTGAGCTGGGAGCCAGTGTCCGCGGGCCCCGCGGCGTGGCCACGAAAGGACACTGACCCTCCTGCGCCAGAAACGCCCTTCCTGGCTCCCCAGCCGGGCATCGCTTACGTAAGGTTTTCTCTCACGGAGATTTTCAAACGCAGACGGCACAGAGGAATGAGATAAGCCCCAGGTACGCGCCGCCGCTGCCTTGGCTGCCAAGACCCCCGCCCTCCCCCCCCTCCCCCAGTGCCCCATTATTTCTTGCAGCATCTTGACCTCTTCACCCCAGTGCAATGAGAAGGATGCTAAGGTATTTCCTGGCTCACGGGTCGGCATCCTTGGGGATTTCTTCTTTTAAAAAAAAAATATTTATTTAATTTGACTTTGGGGGCCACACCCGGCAATGCTCAGGGCTGACTTCTGGCTCTGCACTTGGGAATTATTCCTGGTAGTGCTTGGGAGAGGACCCGGTGGGATGCCGGAGATCGAACCCGGGTCAACCACATGCAAGGCAAATGCCTTCCTCACCTTGGGAATTTCTGACAGGCCGCCTGCAGGGATGACTGCCCCCTGACCCCTTCATTGTAGGGGGTGTGGGGGTACTTTCAGAGAAAGAAAGGGGGATCTCGGGGAGGCACTGAGGCAGGCGCCGCTGGTCCAACAGGCTCCAAGGGCGCCTGCTTGGTGTCTGGGATGAGGTGCGGGTGGACCCACGCGTGCCTGGACATGCTTCCCGGGAAGGGCGATGGAGAGTGGGAGCTCCTGTGCTGGCAGGCAGTGAGTGGCGAAAGGAGTAACCGCATGTGCAAAGGCCCGGAGGTCCAGCTGGTCGCAGCAACGGAAGGCCAGAGTAGCTGGAGCCGGAGGAGGAGGAAGGGCTGAAGTGTGGGGGGTGGGAGCCAGCCTGAGCCGGGCCGACAGAACCAGGACGGTTCACAGAGGTGCTCACAGGCCCTGCACACAAGCTTGGTCTGTGGGAACCGGGCTTGGATCCCCCTTCCCCCCTACTAGCCTGGTTCTCCCCAGGAAGCAGTAAATTGGCCCAAAGACCCCAAAGCAAGCCCAAACCGCCAGGAGTGAGAGGGAGAAGTAGGTTCTGCGGTCACCGTCTGACCTGAGGCAGAAGAAGCAGAGGTGAGGCGGGAGTGATAGCACAGCGGGAGGGCGTTTGCTTTGCACGCGGCGGACCCAGGTTCCATCCCCGGCATCCCATAGGGTCCCCCGAGCACCACCAAGAGTGACTCCTGAGTGCAGAGCCAGGAGTAACCCCTGAGCATCGCCAGGTGTGACCCCCTGTAGCACTGTAGCACTGTCCTCCTGTTGTTCATCGATTTGCTCGAGCGGGCACCAGTAACGGCTCCATTGTGAGACTTGTTGTTACTGTTGTTGGCATATCGAATACGCCACGGGGAGCTTGCCAGGCTCTGCCGTGTGGGCAGGATAGTCTCGGTAGCTTGCCTTGCTGGGCTCTAAAGTCAAAAAAGAAAAAAAAAAAGAAAAAGAAGAGGTGGAGGTGGGCTGGGTATAGGGATGGTGGGGTTCTGTTCTGATCTGGGGAGCTGTGGGGGGTGGGCAGAGGGGAAGGGAAGAGAGCGGGATCAGGAGACACCCTGAGACGAGGACCTTCCCACGGGGCGGGCGGGGTGGGGGTGGGGGGCTGCACAAATGAAGGAGACTGGGAGGGACCCCCACCTGTGGGGAGCGCAGCCGGCCCTGTGCAAGCTGGATCTGTGCGCGCTCCCGTGGGACCACCCATCTCTGGGCTGGGTGCCAGCCAGGTGCACCCCACTGGGTGGGCGCCCGCCTGGGGGTCCAGCTCTCCCTCCCCTGCAAAGTGCCATCTCCCACAGTGCTCCGGGTGCCCCCTTCTCGGCCCGCTCTCCTCCCCGTGCCGCCCCCAGACCTGCCGGATGGCCCCAGGACCCTGGGGAGCGCCTGTGTCAAATCTTGCCTGCAACTGCGGTGGGTGGGGGGGCGTGCTTCAGGGTCTCGGGCCTCCCTTTGGCCTGAAGGACCCCCAAGCACAGGCCCGGGAAGCCCCCACCCCCGGCGTCCCGCGTCCTAGGGAGAAGCTGTGTCGGGCCGCTGAGGGCCCCCGGGGAGCAGGAGGGGGTCCCTGCGGGGCCAGCGTGGGGGGGCGCTCGGTTCCGGCGGCCCGCGCGCCTGCCGAGGGGGCGGCAGCCGGATCCGGCGGGCCGGGAGCTGAGACATCCTGCGGGGGCGCCCGCCGGGGCCTGCGGGGCCAGGCCGGCCGCGCTGGGGACCGCAGCCCCCGCAGGGCCCGAGCGCGGGGCGCCCCCTGGCGGCACACTGCGGCGTGGCCGCCGCGTCCCGGCCTTCCCGGCGGGGGGTTCTTAGCCTGCAGGGGGGTCCCCCGGGACTCCCCGCTGGGTGCCGGGCACTGGGCCGGGCGGCGCTGAGTACTGCGGATGCCCCGGCAGTAGGGCAGCACGGAGGGTTGCGGGAGCGGGCAGCAGGTGCCCCACGAGCCGCCTTTCCCTCAGGCACTGGAGTGGGTCTGGGGCAGGTGTGGGCGCAGCGGGAGAGGCTCCCGGGATCCGGGCAGGGACAGGGTGCAGGTCCCGGTACTCACGCTGGGCCCCCCAGGGCAGCAGTCTGTCCCCCAGTGGCCTCCGGGAGGAGCCTGTGCTTGTGACTGGTGAGTGGGTGGGTGCCCATGTGGTGGAGAGAGGGTGTGGGGGAGGGAGGGAGGGGGAGGGAGGGAGAGGAACAGAGGAAGGGAGGGAGGGAGAGGGGGAGAGAGAAAGGGAGAGGGAGGAGAGAGGGAGAGAGAAAGGGAGAGAGAGGGAGAGAGGGGAAGGAGAGGGAGAGGGAGGAGAGAATAAGAGAGGGAGAGGGAGAAAGAGAGGGAGGGAGGGGGAGGGAAGGAAGAAGGGAGGGGGAGGGAGGGAGAGGAGAGAGGGAGGGAGAGAGGGGGGAGAGAGGGAGAGGGAGGAAGAGAGGGGGGAGAGGGAGAGGGAGGAAGAGAGGGAGGAAGGGGGAGGGAGAGAGGGAGAAGGAGGGAGGGAGAGAGGGAGAAGGAGGGAGAGAGAGGGAGGGGGAGAAGTAGAAGAGGAGAGGGGGAGAGAGAGGGAGAGAGGGAGGGAGGGGGAGGGAAAGAGGGAGAAGGAGGGAGGGAGACAAAGAGGGAGGGGGAGGAGAGGGAGAGAGAGGAGAGGGGGAGAGAGAGAGGGAGGAGAGAGGGAGAGAAAGGGGGAGAGAGAGTGGGAGAGAGGAAGAAGAGAGGGAGAGGGAGGGGAAGAGAGGGAGGGGGAAGAGAGGGAGAGAGGAGAGGAAGAGAGAGGGAGAAAGGGAGGAGGGGGGAGAGAAGAAGAGAGAGGAAGAGAGAAGGGAGAAGGAAAAAGAGGGGAGAGGGAGGGAGGGAGAGAGGAAGGGAGGAAAAGGGAGGGGGAGAGAGAGACGGAGAGGAGAAGGGGCCTGGTGAATCTGGTGCCTTTGTGTTGCCATTGCCGTGGGTGTTACTGTGGGGGCGCCTGTGGGCGCTGGGAGGGTTTGCTGATCATGTGCATTCAGGGGCGTGCGGCTTTGTGTGTGTTGAGGTGTGTGTTCAGTATGTGTGTGTCCGGCTGCATGTGTGTGTTTGGAGCGGGGTGTAAGTACAGGGCTGTGTGGAGGTGCGGGCGGGTGGGAAGGGGTGCTGGGTGAAGGGCTTCTGCCCTACTCCCCCCTGCCGCCCGCAGCCCCGCCCCTGGCCCCCCTGGCTCAGAGGTTTGCGTCAGGGAGAAGGGCCCCGGCCAAGGCCACCAGCGGGGCCCGACCTGGTTCTCCCACAGCCCCGGGTGCTTGGCCGGGCCCGCGGCCTGCGGCGGGGGTGGGCCAGGTTTCTAGGCTGGGCCGCGTGGGACACAGGACACAAAAGGCCCAGTGTCTGCCCGCCTCCCCTCTTGGCCCAGCCCTGCTCCACCGGGTGGTGTCCAGCGGCCGGTGGCGGCCCCGGTGTGGGACCCACCTGCCCTGGCGCCCCACGCGCTCCCTCCCCTGGGCGCTCTGGCACGTCCAGGCCCTGGCGCCAGCCCTCAGCTGGCACCCGCCCAGGCCCCGAGCGCTCCGGCTTGTCTTGCTGAGAGGGGATTGATGAGTAATTAAGATCATGACGATAGCCACACAATATATTAATAGAAGCATCGCCACGGCGTGGCGGCTGCTCCCAAGCCCTGGCCGCGGGGCCCGCCCAGCGCTTCCCGCAGGTTCCGGGGCGGCAGGCAGGGAAGCCGAGTGGTTACTGCCTGCTGCCTTCCCAGCAGCGCAGCCGGGCTGTGTGACCCGGGCCAGGTTGTCTCCCGGCTCTGCCTCAGTGTCCTCGCGCTCAGCCTGTTACTGGTTCTGTTGGACTGTTGGCTCCTCCCGTTCATCTCCTCCTCCCGTGCCCGTTTATGAATGAAGCTTTATCGCGGGGTGTATGTAGAGGAAAGACCAGCATACCCGGGCACCCCCTGGCATTCCTGGAATGCACCCCTGCGAGCAAGGCGGGAAGCAGCGGTCCCTAAAATCACTTGACAAACCCTGCCTGTCACCGAGAACGTGACAGAGTATCAGCTCTTCGTTATCCCTGGGATGACTGAATTATCTGGGCAGCTGGGAGATGGACACTTACGCCCATTTCCCAGATGAGAGAATAGAGGCTGGGCCGTCTGCCCTAGGTAACAGAGCCGAACTGTGATGGGGTTGGACCTGACACTGGGCCTGCTGCCCCTGCCTGGGCTGGTGGGCATGTCCCCTTCCCTGGCATGGATGGAGGCTCGGGGCTGGTGAGGAACAACCCTCTGGGAAGCCGGACATCCCTCGCTGGGTGCCACATGTCTGATTCCGACTGGAGCCTGCGGGAGGGCACGGAGTATTCACTCCTGGCTCTGCACTCGGGGATCACTCCTGATGGTGTCAAGGGACCATATGGGTGCCAGGGTCGCACGGGGGTCGGCCACATGCAAGCGAGTGCCCTACTCACTGTGCTGTCTCTCGGGTCCCTTTGTCTTCCCTTTTTTTTTTTTGATTGAGGGTGGGGTGGGGGGGTTCACACTGGGGTGGGGGGGTTCACACTGTCGGTGCTCGGGGCCTGGCTCTGCACTCAGGAATCACTCCTGCAAGAATCAGAGACCTTGTGGGATGCTGGGGAGTGAAACCCAGGCCAGCTGCGCCCAGCACAAGTGTCCTCCCTACTGGACCCTCTCTCCCTCTCTCTCTCTCTCCCTCTCTCTCTCCCTCTCTCTCTCCCTCTCTCCCTCTCTCTCTCCTCTCATCTCCCTCTCTCCCTCTCTTTCGCCCTCTCTCTCTCCCTCTCTCTCCCTCTCTCTCTCCCTCTCTCCCTCTCTCTCTCCTCTCATCTCCCTCTCTCCCTCTTTTTCTCCCTCTCTCTCTCCCTCTCTCCCTCTCTCTCCCTCTCTCTCTCTCCCTTCCCCCCCTCTCTCTCGCCCCTTTGTCCATCTTGGAACATTTTCCTCTCCATGGGACTCCCACGTCCAGAAGGTTTTTTTTTTTTTTTTTGCTTTTTGGGTCACACCCAGCGATGCTCAGGGGTTACTCCTGGCTTTGCACTCAGGAATTACTCCTGGCGGTGCTTGGGGGACCATATGGGATGCCGGGGATTGAACCCGGGTCTGCCGCGTGCAAGGCAAACGCCCTACCCGCTGTGCTATCGCTCCGGCCCCCACAAGGTTTCTTTAGGGGTCCCTGCTCTATGGACAGATATCCCCGCCCCCTCGGTGGGCTGCTTGCTGGGACCCCCTGCATGGTGGGCTGGGTTAGTATGGAACTTCCCTCGGCGTGCCCAGAGGCAGGAGGGAGCCGGCCACTCATGGGGAGCCTGCTCTGAGCGGGGAGCTGGCTGGCGGGGTCAGGCGGGTTGCCCAGCGCAATGGTGGAAGGGGAGCTTGACAGGAACGTCGCCGGAGCAGTGACCGGCGAGGGGGGCCGGGGGGAGAGGAGAGGTGCCCCAGAGGGCACTGGCTAGGCAGGCAGGCCAGACACATTGGCATGGGGAGTGACATGCACTCGGTGGTGTTTGGTGCCAGGCATCAGGCCGGGCGTGACGCAAGGGCTCCGCGTTCATTATCGCGTTAATCCTCGGGATGCCCGCCTTCCCTCCTGAACCTTGCCGGGAGCCCCGCGTACGGGCAGAGACTGGGGTGCGAGGTGAGCAGGCCGGGCAGAGCTGCGGTGAGGTCGGGGTGCAGGGGGAGGGACCCTCCGCTGTCCACTGGCATCGTCCAACGCTGCAGGGACGGTCAGACGGCCCTTCCAACCCACCTCTCTGCAGGATGGAGACCCCTATCCCCCCACACACACCCCCGGAGTGTCTCTCTGGATGCCCCCCACCCCCACCCTCACCCCCAGCCTCTGCCCTTCTCTGACAGCCGTTCCCAGAGCAGGGCCGGGCACGCTGGGAGCTGGATCCGCGGGTGCTGACGGATGGCTGGATCCGGGCCGCAGCTGAGGCCCGGGGAGGCTGGGCTGGGGCTGGCTGGGGCCAGGCAGGAGCCAGGGTAGGAGCCAGCCAAGCATTAATTAAACACCTCCTGCATGCCTCGCCGGCTCCCAGGGTGGCCCCGGGAGCCCATGTCCCAGCACCCGGGACCCCCAGGGTTTCCCTGGCACCCCCCAGGAGCTGTCAGGACGGAGCCTCTGGGGGGGTGTGTGTATGGGGGGGGGTGAGGCCGCGTCTGGGCCCCCGCGGCTGGCTCGGAGCAGGCCAGGAAAGGCCCGCTGGCGCGTTTGTTTTTCCATCAACAACAGGCTTACGTAAACTCCTCGCCGCCTGCTCCGGCTCCGGCTCCGAGGGCTGCCAGCGCGGCGGAGGCGGCCTTATCTGATGGGGGCGAGGCCAGGGCCGGGGTTCCCTGCGTGTCCCGGCACAGGCCCCGCCAAGGGAGCCCTGGCGGTGGGTGGGGGGCGGGGCTTGGCCCCATCCCAAGGCAGGAAAGCGCAGGGCTCAGGACCCCCGTCCCTGCAGAGCAAGGGGAATGAGGGTGTCGCCAGGACCACCGGGCCCAGAGGAAACGCACCAGACCCCCCGAGCGACGCTGCAGTGGGGAGGACCCGGGTTCCATCCCCGGCGTCCCTGAGGGTGCCCTGAGCACCGCCAGGAGTGACTCCTGAGCGCGGGGCCCGGAGTCACCCATGAGCATCGCAGGTGCGGGTGGGGGGGCGGGCGCCCCTGGACCACACGGTGCGGGGGATGGAACCTGGACTGCCCACCCTGGTGGGGCTCTCTCTCTCCCACTGCCAGGCCCCGGAGGGGGTCTTGGAAGCTGCCCTTGAAACAAAGGGCAGAATGTCAGGAAAGAAATAGTGCAAAGAATACAACCCGCACCCACACGCCCCGCCCACTTCAGACGTTCTCTCCCCAGACCCCACAAACATACCCGGAGTCCTCCGAAACTGTGTCCACTTCCCAGATAGCGAGACTGAGGTCTGAGTGCCGAAATACCAGATCCAAAGGGAAAAAAATCAAAAGAGCTGGAGCTGATACTCGTGGGCAGATCTCAGAAAGAAGCCTTTGCCTTTTTCATATTGTGAAGTTTCCCCTCCCATTTAATAGAGTTGGGTTAAGACAGTCCAGGATTGGGCCGGAGTGATAGTACAGTGGGGAGGGCCTTTGCCTTGCATGCAGTAGACCCTGGTTCAATCCCCGGCGTCCCATATGGTCCCCCAGGCACCACCAGCAGTAATTCCTGATGCAGAGCAGGAGTAACCCCTGTGCATCGCTGGGTGTGATCCCTCCCCCCCCAAAAAAAGCGGAAATACAATCCAGTGTTACTGCTCTTCTGTAGTTTTACCCTATGTCAGGAGCCCCGCATCCCACCTTCCTCTGTGGGCATGATGGCACCCACAGAGCCTGGCACTCTCAACAACGACCCTTTCTACCCTTCTAATTGGGGTGCTGGGGACCACTTCCTGTGTTGCCGGGCCTGACCCTGCAGGCCTGATCAGTGGGTGCTGAGCCCAGTGATGCAGTGAGAACTGCTCAGCCTGGCGGTGCTGTGAGGCTATTTGGGCCAAACTCTGGGCTTCTCCTGGGCTAGGTACATGCTCCCCTGCTGGGGCAGGTTTCCAGCCTTGCTTTGTTTTTTGTTTTTTTTCATTTTTGGGTCATACCTGGCAATGCACAGGGGTTACTCCTGGCTCTGCACTCAGGAATTACTTTACTCCTGGTGGTGCTTGGGGGACCCTATGGGATGCTGGGAATCGAACTCAGGCCGGCCGTGTGCAAGGCAAACGCCCTACCCACTGTGCTAATGCTCCAGCCCCATCTGCTTTGGTTTTTTGACACAGATTAACTCTTATACACAGTCCAGGGAGGAAGAAAGTAGACCCAGCATTCCTGGTACCGGACCCGGGGCCATCCCCGTCCATCTTCCCTCGGTCTCTTTCCAAAGACAGTCTCTGCCTCTGGAGATGCGTCCAGAGCATCTCTCTGATATCACTGGTATTGTCTCACCCGTGTTGTCTGCGCCGCTGCCCCCGCCCCGGACTCCATAGTGCAGACATTGCCCCACAATTGGAAACAGAACACGGTCCCATCCTTGCAAAACAGCACATGGTGTTATTCCACGGCATGGGTGTTATCCTCGGCAAAGCCGCACGTGACAGGAACGCCCCTCCACTCAGGGGGCACACATGTGTGCCTGTGTGTGTCTGGCAGATTCCTAGAAATGGAGCAGCTGGGGTAAAGGGCATGTGGATCTCTCATTTATTTCGATATTGCCAAATCCCTCTGCGGGGAGGTGCCCAGCTCCCCTCCCACCGGCAATGAATGAGCGGCTCTTTCCCACAGCCTTGCCAGCACGGCGTGTTATCAACTTGGTGATCTTTGTCAATCTGTTAGATAGAAAACGATATCTCACAACCACCATGCCGCTCCTCCCGTGACAAGGGAGGGTGACCGTGTTTTCAGATTGACTAAGAATCATTTACATTTCCTTTCCTGTTTGTTTACGTCCTTTGCCTATCTTTTAATTAGCCTGCTTTTTTTTCCCCCTTCCAGATATGTAGGAGTTCTTAAAATAGCAAGGATATCAGTCCGTTGTCAATAACATATGAGATGTGTATACTACGTGTGTCTTTTGACTTTGTTTATGGTAGTTTTTTTTTTTCCACGAAGAATAAAAATAATTCTACCGGCCAAGTTCATCAATCTTTTCATGTAGGAATTCACTAAGACAGAGAGATACACACACACATAGTAACTGTGAGAGGCCTTTCTTATTCTTAGAATACTTTTGAAATTACTCTCAGGTTTTATTCATTCTAGAATAACTCTTTTGGGTTGAAGAGTGGGCAGGATGTTCAGCTGTTTCTCTGCATGGCTTCTTTTGTTGTTCCAAGCCTACTCTTAGATAATCCATCTCTTCATTATTGATTAGCAATGTCACCTTGTCATATGCTGAGTTCTGGGAAGCATTTTGATACTGCAATTGTTTCAGTGTGGCCATAATGAATCAGGATAAACTGGGTAGTTTAAAACAATGGAAACTGGGGCTGGAACGATAGCACAGCGGGTAGGGCGTTTGCCTTGCACGCGGCCGACCTGGGTTTGAATCCCAGCATCCCATATGGTCCCCCTGAGCACCGCCAGGAGTAATTCCTGAGTGCAGAGTCAGGAGTGACCCCTGTGCATCGCCAGGTGTGACCCAAAAAAAGCAAATAAATAAATAAATTAATTAATTAATAAAACAATGGAAACTCATTATTTGGGTGTGGGGGTCGGTGCAGGGTCACAGCCTGTGGTGCTCAGGGCTTTTTCCTGGCTCTGAGCTCAGGGGCTGCTCTTGCAGTGCTCTGGGGACCAATCTGGAGCTGGGGCTTGAACTCAGGTCAACTTTGAGAAAGGCAAGTGCCTTGAGCCAGTTCTACCTCTTGACCCTCAGGAACTTATCTTCTGTTCCCTCTTCTCTCTCTGTCTCTCGCTCTCGGTTTTGGGGTCATACCTGGTCCTGCTGAGGCTTACTCCTGGCTCTGAGCCAGGAATCCCTCCTGGGATTCAAGATGCCGGGACCAAACCCAGAACGTGAGCCGAGCACTCTTCCGGCTTTACTCTTTCTCGGGCCCCTTGCTACCATTTCTCTAAGTTCTTCTGTTGACATTTTTTTTCCAGTTGATTCGTTACTTATTTATTTATTTTTTGCTTTTTGGGTCACACCTGGCGATGCACAGGGGTTATTCCTGGCTCTGCACTCAGGAATTACCCCTGGCGGTGCTCAGGAATCAAATCAAATCAAAATGCTGGGAATCAAACCCGGGTCGGCCGCGTGCAAGGCAAATGCCCTACCCGCTGTACTATCGCTTCAGCCCCTGATTTGTTATTTTATTTAATTAAGTTTTTCCATTGAATCGCAGTGATATACACAGTTATGAAGTTGTTCATGATTGGGTTTCAGTCATACAAAATGTTCCACAACACCCGTCACTTCACCCGTGGACATTTCTCAACACTAGTGGTCCCAGTTTCCCTCTAGCCACTCTCCCCTGGCCCGAGCCCCCCCCCCCCCCCGCCGTCTCTCTGGCAGACACTTTTCTTCTCTCTCTTACTTACTCTTTCTCTCTGTCTCTGTTTCTGTCTGTCTGTCTGTCTGTCTCTCCAGTTGATTCTAGAAGGAACGATCAATTGTTCTGTTTACTGATTTTTGTGCTTCTTGTTTTCTTTTCTAATTGGTACATGTTCACTCTGATTTATCATAATGGGAACACCTTAACTGCCTTCCCTGAAAGCACGATGTTTACCTTAGGTTGAAAATAACATATTCTATTGCACTTAACTGTTTCCTATTATACACTGAAAAGAAAGCCCTTTTTAAACTGCCCGAGACTCTCTGGTGCTGTTCCTCATTCCTCCTGGAACATGCCCTGTTCTGCCGTCTAGCTCTTGCCTGTGCCAGTTCTTCATGGAGGGCCCTTCCTTTGGGGAAGGCCCAGAACCATGCCACCTCCTCTGGGAAGCTTTCCAGGTTGCTCTTCCCTCTGACTTATCTCCTCATCACCTGTTCAATTCTGAACTATAATTGTCCGTGTCCCCCTTTGCCCCTCACATGGTGCCTCAGGTATGTGTGAGGCCATGTCTGGGCTGTCCATGCATTCTCCGTGCCTGGACCAGGGCCTCCAACAGAGCCTATATAACATGCATATTTTCCAGATGAGTAAACACTAAATCAAAACTAACACTCACCAGGTAGACACTAGGTACCAAGCCCATGCTAAGCATTTTTTTCCATTCATCTTATTATTCAATGCATTTACAAATACTGTGGGAAAGAGGCTTGTTATGGCCACCTTGAGAGGAGCCAGTAGAAGCACAGAGAGGTTGAGTAACAAGTACAAAGTCACACAGTCAGGATATAAATCCAGGTTCATCTGACTCTTGAGCCCATACTTTAAATCTCAAGGTGGGGAGGGCATTTACCTTATACACGGCTGACCCAGGTTTGATCCCCGGCAACCTACAGGGTTCTTTGAGCACCGCCAGGAGTAATTCCTGAGTGCAGAGCCAGGAGTAAGCCCTGAACATCGCCAGATTGACCCCAAAAGACCAAAAATATAAAATAAAATAAAATAAAATAAAAAATAAATAAATCTCAAGGTCCTTCTCAATGGCTATTAATGAATGCAGAAGCCATCAGGCTGGGGTACCCACTGGGTCAGGAGCTGGAGCTGTAGAGATGACCAAGATGAGACCTCTTAAGTGACCCAGAAGATGGAGTCAGGAATGGGGCAGGCTGACCACCAGGGTGACTGACCGAGTGTTTGGCTCGGGACCAGGGGTTTTTCTGGAATACTGCACTTTCCCCATCAAAATTGGGGAGGTCCAAGCCAAACAGGGAGTTGGTCTCTCCTATAGTAGAAAACACACATTTCCTGGGGCTTAATTAATAGCACAGTGGGTAGAGTATTTACCTTGCATGCAGACAACCTGGGCTTGATCCCCCACACCTCATATGGTCCCCCGAACACTACCAGGAATGATCCCTGAGTGCGGAGCCAGGAGTCAACCCTGAGTAGAGAGAAAGAGAGAGAGAGAGAAAGAAAAAGAAGGAAAGAAAGAAAGAAAGAAAGAAAGAAAGAAAGAAAGAAAGAAAGAAAGAAAGAAAGAAAGAAAGAAAGAAAGAAAGAAAGAAAGAAAGAAAGAGAGAAAGAGAGAAAGAGAGAAAGAGAGAAAGAGAAAAAGAAAGAAAGAGAAAGAAAGAAAGAAAGAAGAAGGAAGGAAGGAAGGAAGGAAGGAAGGAAGGAAGGAAGGAAGGAAGGAAGGAAGGAAGGAAGGAAGGAAGGAAGGAAGGAAGGAAGGAAGGAAGGAAGGAAGGAAGGAAGGAAGGAAGGAAGGAAGGAAGGGCGTTTCTAAGTCCTTGTCAGAAGAGCTCCGGGGGCCAGAGGCGCTGCTGAGAGGCGTGTGTCCCCCATGGCGAGGGGCACCCCCATCTTTCCTCTTCCTGTTGGATTCCTCCTCCTCACTCAGGAGGTGGCTCCTTGCTTTGCTGCAAGCCATCCTGCCCCCAGACCCCCGATGGCGCTGGGCCTATTTGATGGTGATTTCATGGCAACCCCCCCACCTCCCCAACTCCTCCTAACAGCATCCTGGAGAAACGAGGCAGGAAGAAGGAGGGTGAGGTGAAAAAACAATGGGAAGAAGAGGGGGGCAGGGCTGGGGCTTTGGGGCGTCTCTTTCCCACCCCCTCAAGGAGAGAGAGGAGAGGGCTCACAGGGCAAGGGGACCCCCACTCGATCCATCTTCCTGGCCTGGGACTGACCACCCTGGACAGAGCCTGGTCCAGGAGCTTATCCTGCGCTCTGCCCAGCTCTGTCCACTGTGTCCCACAGCTCATGGGGGAGGGTGTCGGGACCCCAACTGTTCTCCAGGGCGCAGCTGGGGTGGGCTCGCAGGCTAGAGGGGGAAGAGTGGCGGACTCGGGAGAGCTGGGATTTCCTTACAGGCCCCTGCGTGTGTGAGCTCCCAGCCTCGTCCAGGGGCCCTTTGTTGTTGGTTTGCATTTTTAGCCAATGTGCAATTTCAACTTGCTTGCTGGGGCCAGGATGTAGTTCAGTGGCTAAGTGCACGCATGAGGTTTAGGTTCCATCCCTGGCACTGCAAACACATGCTTTTTTTTTTTCTTTTTTTTTCTTAACCCCAGCGATGCTCAGGGATTACTCCTGGCTCTGGTTCTGCGCTCAGGAATTGCTTCTGGTGGTGCTCAGGGTGGGGGGGGGGGACCCTATGGGATGCTGGGAATCGAGCCCGGGTCAGCCGCATTCAAGGCAAATGCCCTACCCACTGTACTATTGCTCCAACCCCAAACACATGCATTTTAAAAATAGACACACATTTATTTTGGGGGGAGAGGTGAGGGTTGGGCCATATCCAGTGGTGCTCAGGGACTACTCCTGGCTCTGCACTCAGGGATAAATCCTGGCCAATTTGGGACCATATGGGGTGCCAGGGATCAAACCTAGGTCAACCGTATACAAGGCAAGCGTCCCACCCATGTACTATCTCTCGGTCGTGTGTGTGTGTGTGTGTGTGTGTGTGTGTGTGTGATTATACAGTAACTTGTGTATTAGTGCATTGCTTGATAACTCGTTTACCTGTGTCCACACCCAGATGTGAGCATTTCCAGCCCTGATAAGGCCCTCTGCCTCCCTCCCAGCCCCTCTCTGCCCCTAGAAGCGAGCACTGTTCTGGCTGCTACGTGGGCTCGCCTGTTGGTGCTCTCTGTGTGGAGCAGTAGCGGCAGCTCTGTTCTCATCTGACTCCCTTGGCTCCAGTACAATCAAGAGGCCGTCCTGTCATGGTGCCACAAGCAACACCATCGTAGATCTGCGCCATCGTCAACAACTGGCGCCTGTTGATGCATTTGGATGCTTCTTGACAGCATGCTGGGAGGACAGACTCCCGCCTCTCCTCTCCCCTCCGCTCCACTCCTCTCCCCTCCTCTCCCCTCCCCTCCACTTCTCTCCCCTCCTCTCCTCTCTCCTCCGCTCCTCTCCCTTCCTTCTCTCCCCTCGTCCCTTCTTTCAATCCTTCTTTCTCCTCCCTCCCTCCTTTCTTCCTTCCCTCCTTTCTTCCTTCCCTCCCTCCTTCCTTCCTTCCTTCCTTCCTTCCTTCCTTCCTTCCTTCCTTCCTTCCTTCCTTCCTTCCATTCTTTCCTTCCTTCCTTCTTTCTTGCTGTGTTCAGGAGCTACTCCAGCTCAGTACTGGGATTCACTGGCAGTGGTGTTTGTGGTGCTAGATTGAACCCAGGCATCTCATGCAAAATATGTGCTTTTCAGTCCCATAGAGCACTATTTCTGCCCGTGTGACAATTTGTTTTTTCTTTGGGGACCACACCTGGTGGTGCTCAGGGGCTACTCCTGGCTCTGAACTCAGAAATCACTCTCGATGAGCTGGGGCACCCTGTGGGGTGCCAGGGATCAGACCTGGGTCAGCCGCATGTAAGGAAAGTGCCCTCCCTGCTGTACTATTGCTCTGACCTTTCCATGTGACACTTAAATTCTTTTTTAATTATAACACCGTGATTGACCAAGTTGTCCATAACACATTGTTTCATGCCTTGAATGTCCCAGCACCAGTTCTGCCACCAGCGTGAACTTCCCTCCTCCACTGTGCCAGTTTCCTACCCGCCAGCCCAACCATCCCCCTTTCAGGCACAAACAGATTTACTTCATGTTGTCTGTACAGCCAAAGGCAAAAGGAATGATCAGACCTTACATCGATAGTCATCAGCTGTGATCATTGTTGCATGTCACATGGATGTTGCTACAGTCATTCTCTGAGGACCTATTGTGCTGGTTGGTGCTTGTTGGGCCTTTTAGGTTATTGTTTAGGCTCATTGAGCTTGGTGGGCTTCTACACAACTTCCCCACCAAATTTATGGTGATCCCACTGGGTTGAAAGTACTATGAAATTCTGTTTGTTTGTTTTTTGGGGCCATACCTGGTGGTGCTCAGGGGTTACTCCCAACTCTGCACTCATAAATCACTCATGGAGGTGCTCATCTGGGATTCTGGGGTTCAAATACAGGTTAATGGCCTGCAAGACAAGCACCCTCTCTGCTGTACAGGCGCCAGTTCCAGTATTATGAAATTTGGAGGTGTCATGTGGCCACATACGTGGCTGCATGGTATAGGAGCTATTGGTCTGGAACATTTTGGTGGGTTTGCAGTTTGATGAGGTTCAGCTGTACAGCTGGGCTGTTTCTATGTGGGAGGGTGTTGGGTGTGACTGTGGGGCTCTGAGCCTTCAGGCAGAAAGGGGAGTCTTCCCGCCCCCATTCTGAGAAGTCCTCAGAGTTCTCAGCCTGGACCAGTCTCCCTGGGAAGATTCTGTGGCATCATGTTATTTTGGAGATGTGGTGACATGGTGCCGGGCTGTTTCTCTGCTGGCAAGATGACAGGTGTGCCCACGCAACACTTTGATGGAAGGACTTGGGAAGATTAACAAGTGACTTGGCTTCAGATCTCTCTGGAGAGGGACTGGGGGTTTGAGCTGTGCCTGGACCTCCTCAGCACCTCCCTGTGCCCCCACGGACAGAGGACAGGTCTGTTGAGGAGCTGTCTCAGGGCTGACCAGGGCAGACTGGACCCAACAGCTTTTGTGCAAAGATCTGATTTGCAGCCTTGTATCCACACCCTTGCAAAGGGCTCAGAAGTGGTAGATTCAATGACTCTGAGTTTTTGGGCTCTGGGGTTCCCGCCTGGAAACTCTCTCCTCCGGCTGCTGTCTGTGGCAATACTATCTCTGGCAGGTTTCGGGGAGTGGGGAAAGAACACTGAGCTCTTCCAGGGGAGCTGTGATCACGGGCCCAGACACCTCTGCCACTCACCCCAGCTGTGCCTGGGCTCCTGGCGCCTGGGGGAGGCGGGGGTGGGGTGTCAGCCTCAGTTATTTTTGTGAGGCCAAAGCAAGTGCTCAGAGGGAAGCTGCTGTTCTGTCAGGCAGACACCCGGGGGAGATGCTAGAGCCAAGGCCTTGACACCCCGCCCCCCACTCAGAGGGGCTCAGGATGTGCTCCCACACTAACCAAGCACTTTGCAACCCGTCGGAATACTCCCAGGTCTGGGATAGATTCTCAGGAGCATTTATTTGTCATTCATTCATTCATTCATTCATCCATTCATTCATGTGACACGGTTTACAGCAATGTTTTAGGAGAACAAGAGGCCAGTCCCATGTTTACATGACTGGGCATCCCAGTGGTAGAGCAGGAGGGTGAAAATTGGGGGCACAGGGATGCAAAAGTGAAACAAAATACTCTGCAGGGTCACACCTCAGCCCTGCACCGGCCTGCAATGGCTCGTGGGGTGGTGGTGGTGCATTAAATAAGGTGCCACCTTAGTATCTTCTCTTGGAGCCTGGTGCTCTTGGGCTGTGACACCCTGCTGACACTGTTCTCACAGTCCTGGGGAGAGCTCTGGCCTTCGTGGATGAAATGCCACCACGTCTGTGACCTTGCGTGGTCTGAGTCTTGGTCTGTGTGTGTCTGGTTTCTCCTGCTGCTGTTGGAGAAGATGCTCTCCCCTCCCCCCACGTCTGGGCCCTCCTCTTCCCTCCGCGTGGCCACACTCGCTGTCCAGTTCTCTGCACCAGAAGCTCTCGCAGGCGTGGGCCCGGGCGGGGTGTGACAGCTGATCAGAGCCAATCCCCAGTCCTGGGCAATGAACTGTCTGCATTTTTTTTTTGGTTCACACCCAGCAATGCACAGGGGTCACTCCTGGCTCATGCATTCAGGAATCACCTTTGGTGGTGCTCAGGGGACCATATGGGATGCTGGGATTTGAACCCAGGTCGACCACGTACAAGGCAAATGCCCTACCCGCTGTGCTATCACTCCAGCCCCTGCACTTTTTTTAGAGGGGGGCACACCCAGTGATGCTCAGGGGCCACTCCTGCCCTAGACACAGGGGTCCCTCCAGGGGGTGTTCAGGGGGCAGGTGGTGCATACAAAGCTGAGCGGAGCCCCCTCCCCGCTGTCTGAGCTCTGTCTCTTGCAGCTCGCCAGGCAGCAGCTGCCCGACTTGGGTGTGGGGGGTGTATGTGAGAGGGGTGGAGGGGGGTCTGTAGGGGAAGGTCTGTTAGGGAGGCTGTAACAGAAATATCAACTTGCAATAACAGAAATGAGCAGTGCGCAGCTCTGGGGGCTAGCGGGCTCCAGCCCGAGGCTCTGGCCGCAGGTGCGGGGTCTGGCGAGGGTCCCCAGCTGGTCCTTAGCGTCCCCACCTCTCGGCGGCTGGAGAGGAAGCTGTCTCTTTGATCCTCTCTTTGATGCATTGACGTACTTTATTTATTTTTTCTTTTTTGGGTCACACCTGGTCATGCACAGGCGTTGCTCCTGGCTTTGCACTCAGGAATCACTCCTGGCGGTGCTCAGGGGACCATATGGGATGCTGGGAATCGAACCCAGGTCGGCCGCGTGCAAGGCAAATGCCCTATCCACTGTGCTATCACTCCAGTCCAGCCTGGAAGTATTTTTTTAAGGTAGTTCACAATATTTGATTACGTTGAATATTCAAACACCAATCCCACCACCATTGCACCTTCCTACCACCATATTCGGGATGTTTCCATCCCAAGCCCCAATCCCTCGGACTTCAACTTATTTATAAGAATTTGGAGTGTGTGTATATGTGTGAGTGTGTGTGAGTGAGTGTGTGTGTGTGTGTGTGTGTGTGTGTTGGGGGGTGGAGGTCTGGAGCCTTGGATGTCCACGGCATTCCTCAGGGTGGTGCAGGCACTGGGGGCCTGGGGCAGATGCAGAGAGCAGGGCAGAATCCCCCCTTCCCCGGTGCCCCCAGGGTTCTCCCATCAGAGGTGGACGGCAGGCCCATGCTTGCTGACCTCGTGGGCTCCTGCAGCAATGCTCATCATGTACGGGAGCCGTGAACCACGGCCACCAGCCACTCACTCAGCATAAGCGTTCACTGGCTATCAGGAGACGCTGACCACTTCTAGCATAGCAGCACCGGGGTGCAGGAGCCACGGTCCTCTGGGGAGTGACCTCCCCGCTCCCTTAGGAGGAGCCAGCGTGTAATCACAATGAGAGCCAGCATCCGTCCGACTCCTCTCCACGCCAGGCTGTGCGGGAGGCCGATACGCAACCCGTCTCCCTGACTCCTCAAAGTGACGAGGGGAGGGTGTGATCCTCAGTCCAGGGAGATTAAGGGCCAGGATTCAAACCGAGGCACACCTGTGGGCTGGCGGGGCCCCAGCTCTCGACCCTCCACCTGGGAGGCCCCCTCCCTCGGGCCCAGCAGTGCTCCAAGTCTGAACCCCCGACTGGAAATCGAAAGTGGGAAAATTGCGATTCCCACTACCGGACCAACTATAAAACCCACAAATGTTTTTACCTATCAGCCACAACCAATCCAGAGATGTAACAGATAAAAAAAGATAC
The DNA here is from genome assembly GCF_027595985.1 of Sorex araneus. NCBI lineage: Eukaryota > Metazoa > Chordata > Mammalia > Eulipotyphla > Soricidae > Sorex > Sorex araneus. Next base: position 8,090,491 of record NC_073302.1, on the reverse strand, counting down.
GATTTGAAAATGATCGGCGTAGCAATTAACTAAGGTTGTAAAAACTCTCTGAAGGAAATATAAAAAGTTATTGAAGGATGCGCAGACACACAAAAGCATTAATGAAGTTGTTTGCCACGTTCGTGGAAAGGAAGACTCAATAATCATAAATACTTAAATTTCCCCCCAGTTAATCCATAAACTTATACAGCCGCAATTAAAATTCCAATAGGATTTCTCATTAAACCGATTTAACGGATTCTAAAATTCATGTGGAGGAGAGGTGCAAAAGTAGTTAAGATTAATCTGAGACTGAGCAAGAAAGGGGTCTCACCCTAATAAATCCTGATTTATTGTAAAATTTTGGTTCTGAACACATTCTGGCTCTTAGCACAGGGATTGAGAAGTCAATGAACAGAAACGAGTTAAGAAACAGACTCAAGGTTTCTGGGATCATGGTGCCTGATAAAAAGGTATAAATTATGGGAGAAAAGAATGGACAGATTTAAAATGTGGCTGGGGGAGGGGGAGGGGAGTAAAAATAAATAAATATACAAAAATGTGGCTTGGAGAGACTTTCTATATGGAAAAAATAAAATTAGTCTCTATCCCACACAGACACAAAAATAAGCTTCAGGAGCCAAAGAGATAGTACAATATTTAGGGCACTTGACTTGTATTCAGCCATTCCAGGTTCAATGCCAACATCCCCTGTGGTCCCCTGAGACTTCTAGGAGTGATCCTCAAGCACAAAGTCCCTTCCACCTCCCCCACCAAAGTATAAAGAAATTCCACAAATCAAGAAGAGAAAGACAACTTAATTGAAAAATGGGGATGGGGATGGGGAGGATATGAGCAGTTTACGGAAGAGAACCTAAGAATGGTGATTGAACACTGAAGTTCTCTCTACTTGACAAAGAAATGCAAACTGAACACTGCAGAGGTTTCACTTCACACTCATCAGACTGGCCAAACGGCTGAAGGTGCCCAACTGCCGAAAATTCCAGGTACACCAGTGTTCAGGCTGAAAACTCTGGGGTTTTCTCAGAATGGAGGAGGGCAGCCTCTCCCCAAGCCCCATCCCCGGTACTTCCAGAAACCCCAGCAGCCACACCTACACCCCACAACTGCCGCCATATAAACTCACAGCCCAGTTAAATATTCTGGAGTTTCTGAGGCACAGCTGCCAATGTGACCGCCAGCAATTCCTCCAAATTCTACAATACTGACATCCCAGTAGGAGCACATCAAATTAGATGGAGAAGTAACACAGAAGCCAACTAAGCTCAATAAGGAAAGGCATCAACACGGGAGGTTCTACTAGCAACAGCTTAGCAGACCCTCAGATAAGGACTTAGTGACTCTACGGTGAAATAGAACAATTTTCAAATATTTTTTTAACTGAAGTAATTTTTGTATAACTCCATTAGCCATTGAGTTGCAACAAACAATATAAAATGAATTATTTTGTGCCTGCTAAGGGGGCAGGCTTGGTGGGGGAGGCTGGTTGGGAAAATGGGGACAGTGGTGGAGGGAAGGTCACCTTGGGTGTGTTGGAATATTGAATGCTGTAAAAATTGCATCATGAGCAACTTTGTAAACTACAGTGCTTACAAAAGTGGGGAGAGGCTGGAGCGATAGCACAGCGGGGAGGGCGTTTGCCTTGCACGTGGCCGACCCAGGTTCAATTCCCAGCATCCCATATGGTCCCTCGAGCACTGCCAGGAGTAATTCCTGTGCATCGCCAGTTGTGACCCAAAAATTAAAAAACAATAATGGGGAGAAAATTGAATGCATGTTACAGAAATCCTTGCTCATTAACCAGGAAGCATCATAAATATTGAACTTGGAAATAAGCCTCGTGATCATCAGCAGAATCATGAAATAACTTAGTGTTTCTTATTCATAAATAAATGCATGGGATTCCATGCTGCAACCAAATGAACTTGACTTATAAATATCAATCTTGGACAGAGATAAAGGTACGCATAATTTGGGGGTGTGGGTGGGGCTCTACCTAGCAGTGCTCAGGGGCTATTTCTGGCTCTGTGCTCAGTCCTGACCTTTTGTGGTACTCAGGAGATCATAAGTGGTGTTGAGGATTTGAACGGGGTTGGCCACGTGCAATGCAAGTACCGTACCTCTTTCACTATCTCTCCAGCCCCTGTAGTCTTGACATTTAAAGGTGTTATGCGAGTTGTGTAGCACCTGCCCCCCTCAGAACTAAATTGTTTTGATGTACAAGAACTGATGGATGTGGTCTTATATATTTGGAAACAAAGTCTTTGCTATTGTCATCAATTTGGGGGTGTATATCTGTAGGTGAGTGTACACGTTATTTCACACTTTGGCAACTCTATTTTTTTTTTTTGCTTTTTGGGTCACACCTGGCAGTGGACAAGGGTTACTCCTGGCTCTGCACTCAGGAGTCACCCCTGGCGGTGCTCAGGGGACCATATGGGATGCTGGGAATCGAACTCAGTTCAGCCGCGTGCAAGGCAAAAGCCCTACCCGCTGTGTTATTGCTCCAGCCCCATCACACCTTTGGCAACTCTAACTCAAGTTCAGTTTCCTACTGTCTAGAGGCCGTTGGGGTAAGCACACATGTGGTGTGTGTGTCTGTGTGTGTGTGTCTGTGTGTGTGTGTGTTGCTCAGGGACCACTTGGGCCTGGTCCAATACCGGTACTCTCAGCATGCTTCTTCAACCCCCATCTTACTCTCTTATCTGTAAAATGGGCACAATGACCTAGTAGAAACCACTCAGCTACTCCACAAGCCCAGGTTACTGGATTGGTTGAGCAAAAAAAAATTGTAATCATTAGAAATGGATTCACAAGGGCCAGGGAGAGAGCCCAAAGGTTGGAGAGCATGCATTCTATGCAGGAGCCACATTTAATCCCCAGCACCCCTTTGAGCCTTTGTGGTACTTTGAGCACCACTATGAGTAACTCTTGAATCCCCCCAGGTATGACCCAAAATATCAAAAGGATAAAAAAGGGATTCACGAATACCACAAGCCCTGAAGTCTAACATAAGGCAAGACTCCTAGCCAGAGCTACACTTCAATTGAGTCTTGTGCTTTGTGGCACCTTGAGCATCCTCAAGGCTTCCTGGGCTTCTTTATTTCTTTACTTTTTTGGTGAGAATTCCTTGGAATTCAGATTTGGAATTCAACATTGCCATTAACTCCCCCCCACTTCACCCCTAAGTCAACAGATTTATTCTGAGAAATATAGTCCCTTCTGCACTTTTTTTTAACTTTTCAGGTCACTCCTGGCAGTGCTCGGGGGTTATTTTTGGCTCCACCCTCAGGAATTATGCCTGGTGGTACTCAGGAGACCATATGGAGTGTCGTCTATTGAACACGGGTCCGGCCATGTGCAAGGGAAATGCCCTCCCCGCTGTACTATCACTCAGGCCTCCCAGAACTGCATCTTGCAGTTCTCAATCTCTATGCCCGTTAATCAAGACCCCAATCCCTTCTCCCCCATCCTCTGAAAACCCTTGTTCCAGGTTCAACATCTAAGAGTTTGACCCACTAAGTACCCCATGTGAATAGAATCACCTGGTTTGTCTTTTGTGTCTGGCATCTTTCAGTGTAATGTTTTTGGTTCATGTGTCTTGTAGCAAGTGTCCTCTGTCTCTTTCTAAGGCGGACTTGCCCACTTGGGGTGGGGGTTAGTGGAGGAATGGGTGCAAAGGATAAGAAGGGCCTTGGGCACAGTGGGGGAGGGATATTGATACTCTGGGGTCCTGGCTGACATTGCACGCCTAAGACATTAATAGTAGTACTGCTCTAAATCATGGTACCTCAATACATTCAAAACTAAAAGAATGTGGACTTATAACTTGAACAAATGAGTCTCGCTCTGTGTTTTTCTTCCACTGGTTGGTAAATAAAGGCCTTTTGTCTCCCTGAATTCCAATTTCCTTCTCTCTAAAGTGGAGGCAGTGAATCTATGAATTGGATCTCGATCACGCATTTTTTTTTTTTTGCTTTTTGGGTCGCACCTGGCAATGCACAGGGGTTACTCCTGGCTGTGCACTCAGGAACCACCCCTGGCGGTGCTCAGGGGACCATATGGGATGCTGGGATTTGAACCCAGGTCGACCGCGTGCAAGGCAAACGCCCTACACGCTGTGCTATCACTCCAGCCCCCTCGATCACTCATTTTTGTTTCTTGCTCCTTTCCCACTTCTTTTGTGTATGTGGGAGGCCATGGCTGGTGGTGCCTGGGGAACCACTCCTTGTGGGGTGATGCTAGGGATGAGACCTGAGGTTCCTGCATGCTTATTATGCACTCCAGCCCTTTGAGTTATCTCCCCATTTCCCCCTTCACACTAAAACATTATTGGAGAACCAAGGGGTTTTCTTTTTGTTGGTTATAGTTTTGTTGGTTATACTAATGTTGGTCATTAGTATCTACCCTATTGACTTTAAAACTATTTTAAAATATCAGTGTATTAAAGATGAACAATAATCGGTTAGCATACTTTTTATTAAAAAATAACTATACTTTCTAAAGCTAAATAAATTGATGAAAATACGGCATTGTTTTATACTTTGCAAACTGTTTAAGGTTTTACTAAAAAAGGAGAAAACTAGATTCTTATGTTTTCTTGGGTTTTCATTCTGCAGTGGTATATGATTTTTGTTGAGACACATAAAAAGTATTTTATTTAATAGAAATTTATAGATGGAAAAGGGACAAATGTTTTAATAGTCTTTTCAATTCTTCAATACCACAGCGAAGCTTGACAAGTTGTACTTTTTAATATTAGTTGTAATGTAGACTCTGAATCATATCAGTGAACATATTGTTTCATAAAAAATTTCATTCATTGATGTTGCATCTTGAAGGCATCTTTAACTTTTGCTAGATATTGCAATATCATACATTGTCATTTGGAAGATTAAAAAATGACTGATTTTATTAATCAAAACTTCCAGGCACCAATAGACATTTCAATAGACAATATAAAAAATAATCACCTAACACTTTCTAAGTCTTTAAGTATAGGGAAGCTATTGTATCTAGTTTTCATTGGAAAGATCAAATTTTGTCATGGGTAGCAAACACCAACAGCTGTTTTCTCTTCTTGCGTTATTAAAGAAAGGTCGACCAAAAGCCCAAGTCCAGTCAATGAAAATTTGTTCACTAATTGAAAGAATTTTGAAGTAAAAATGGTAAGTGATGGGAAAAGTGGATGGTTGAACTAGCAACTCAAAGGATCCAAGGATGCAAGTGCTTTTCTCTGTGACAACATTGTTTTAAGACATGCAATACAAATACTTCCCATGCACAGTCTCTCACACAGCATTCAAAAAGATGTGCACTCTGGGGTCAAGATTTAATAAAATGCACAGTTTTTACTGATTCATCAGGCATTAAAAAAATCAGCATGTCAGGCGGTGGAGAATACAATAATTATTATACAGTTTTGTGGTGCGACTCTGATTTATTAAACCATGTTTGCTTGTGCACCACCAGTGTAAATGTCAAAGCATGACGAAAGGGCCAAATAACTTTTAAATAGTACCACGAGAATATTTGGCTTGCAAATTCTCAAAAACAACTTGGGGGCGTTCAGGGTTGTGAACAAAAAATCACACTGAATATTTCTGACCAATGATGAATTTGTATCATATATTTAAATATCTGGACATGATGTAGGTGTTTGATCTAACTTGTTTCCTTTTCTTCTTTAGCTATGCCCTAGTCACTCCATCTTTGAGGGTTGTTAATCAACCCTTCCTTTAAATCTGCTAGTGATAAATAACAGAACCGGTTCTCACCCACCCTTTTCTGCTCCGCATTTGGGAGACTGAGGAAGCGCTGGCAAAACTGAACTCTGAGCCTCAGCATCACAGCATCAGCAGGGGTTTCCCTGGCCACCTGATGATGCCTCGTGGTCCAGCATCTGAGTTCTCATCTTATTCTGAAAGAGCTACTTCTGCAAGTACTGGATCTCTTCGATTTCAAAACACAGTCTTCAGCTTTCTCCCGATTCTTCCCTCTTATCACCGTGAAATCTACATCAAAAGAGACCAAAAGAGAGATTTCTGGTGCTATCTCATCCAAGGGCATTGCGAATGCTAAGCTTTTGATAGTATATTGTCTATTGTTTATTATTATTATTATTATTATTCTGGTAATAGCAGATTGATTCTAAAACTTACGTCCAGGGCTGGAGTGATAGTACAGCAGTTAGGGTGCTTGCCTTGCGTGCAGCTGACCCACTTGGATCCCGATCCCCAGCACCCTGCATGGTCCCCTGATCCCCACCAGGAGAGATCCCTGAGCACAGAGTTAGGAGTAAGCCCTAAGCACTGCTAGGTGTGGCTCAAAAATCAAAGTAAAATAAAAATAAAATGCCCATATTGAAAACGTCAAAAAGAGTGAAGTCAATTTTAAAAAAAAGGAACACAAGGAACACGTTATGGAAGTTACTCCTGTTAGATATATTTAAAAATATATGATATATGTTTTGGACTGGAGTGATAGCACAGTGGGTAGGGCATTTGCCTTGTACGCGGCTGACCTGAGTTCAAGTCTTCTGTCCCTCTCGGAGAGCTCGGCAAGCTACTGAGAGTATCCCACCTGCACAGCAGAGCCTGGCAAGCTCCCCGTGGTGTATTGGATATGCCAAAGACAGTAACAACAAGTCTCACAATGGAGATGTTACTGGTGCCCGCTCGAGCAAATCGATGAACAACAGGACAACAGTGCAACAGTACAGGTAACATTAGCTTATAAGAGTGTATATGCTACATACTGTACCTACTATCAAGGTATGCTATGCTTTCAATGTGTTAATGTAATTAAGATGAAATGGTTTTGTCTTGTATTGTTTTGTTTTTTGCTTTTTGGGTCACACCGATGATGCACAGGGGTCACTCCTGGCTCTGCACTCAGGAATTACTCCTGGCGGTGCTCAGGGGACCATATGGGATGCTGGGAATCGAACCCGGGTCGGCCGCATCCAAGGCAAACGCCCTACCTGCTGTGCTATTGCTCCAGCCCCAAGATGAAATGTTTTTATTGAGCACTTTTGAGGAGTCCAAAGATGATCTGGACTTTATACATCAAGGTTTCTATCAGAACAGTGCCAACAATAGCAATATTCTAAAGCACTAGATTAAATGACAGAGTGAAGAAGGGACTACAGAAATTATGTCTAATGATTTTTAAATTTATTATTACTATTATTATTAAAAATAAAGCTCACAACTTTCTTATATCTCCTTTACCTTTTCCCCATTCTCACCCTCTTCTCGAGCAACCTTAGTTTTGTTGTCTATTGTTTTTTTTTTTTTTGCTTTTTGGGTCACACCCAGCGATGCTCAGGGGTTACTCCTGGCTCTGCACTCAGGAATTACTCCTGGCAGTGCTTGGGGGACAATATGGGATGCCGGGGATTGAACCCGGGTCGGCCGCGTGCAAGGCAAATGCCCTACCCATTGTGCTATCGCTCCGGCCCCTATTGGTTTAATTTTTATTTAATTATTTGTCTTGTTCACCAATTTTTGGGGTTATACTTATTGGCGCTCAGGGCTTACTCTTGGCTCTGCACTCAGGGATCACTTCTGGCAGGTTCAGGGGACCCTGTATAGTACCAGGGATCGAATTTGGGCCAGTCACATGCAAGGTAAGCATCTTAACTCCTGTACTATCTCAGTTCCATGTTTACCATCCTTTCTCTCTTCAATACAGAAATGGGTGAGATCAACCCCGGCCCACTGATCTTTTTCCATCTCACTTATTTCACTTCATGTAATCCTCTCGAGTCCCTTCCACTTTGCTGCAAATGTCTGAATTCTGTCTTTTCAGAAATAACAAAATAGTATCCCATTATATATGTACATGTATATGTATATATCCATATCTATAGCTATATGTATAGATATAAACACTACACCCCCCTTCTCTTCCACCTACCAGTGAGCCCTTTAATAGCCTCCGTATTTTAGCTATTGTGAATAACACTGCAATAAACATTGGGTGGTTAAACCTTTTTGTGTTCACTTTTTCCTATTCTTCGCATAGATACTCAAAATCAGATATTCTGGATCTTTCTCGTGTTCTCTTTTTAGCTTCTTGAGGAAGTTCCATATTGTTTTCCAAAATACATTCTGCAGCAATTTACATTCCCTCCAACTGTTCCGGTGGGGTCCTTTTTTCTCCACGTTCTAGTCAACATTTGTTCCATTGGGTGTAAGTCACAGGCCTGAGTTGATATCTCATTGTCATTTTGATTTGCATTTTCCTAATAATCAGTGATGATGAGCATACTTTCATATGCCTGTTCGCCATCTGTATTCAAACTCTCTGCCCATTTTTGATTGAGTCATTTAGTTATTATTATTGACATGTGTATTGTTATATACATTGGATAAGAACGTCTTATTGGACGTTTTATAATGTGCAGATATCTTCCCCCATTTAGTCTTTTCATTTTGTCTGCATTTTCTTTTTCTGCACACAAGCTTTTCAATTTAATGTAGTTCCACTTGTTTATTTATGTTTTTATCGCCCCTCCTTCAAATCTTTGTGAAGCATCAGAAAAGGGCTTTTTTGTCTGAGTTTATTTCCGATTCTGCTTTATTATTAAAATCTCATTACTGCTCACATTTTGCAGCTCCTTCATTCTCCACTTCCATTTCCTTTGCAGACATTTCTTACAAGAATTGGATAACATCCAAGTTCTTCAAATGTTATGATAAATCAGATTGCTTTCCCAACATCCAAGATAATCCATCTCAATGAAAGTAAAGGCATTTTCCTGGAGATTCTGGGAGAGAGAGGAGATTACTTGAGAGCCTTGGGTTTACAAGAAAGAGTCAGATTTCTGTACTAGTAAGCTTTCCATTCACGGCCGGGCATCAGTATGGGATTGTCACACAGCAGTGATGGAGCTCTAGAAAGACTGGATCTTAAAGATCTTAAAGCCACACTTGAGTGAATTTTATGAACAATATTTTCTTATTTGACCTGGATCTCAATGACATGTTGGTGTCTTTTTCCTTTTTCTTCTTCAGGGACAGGCCAGCCAGGGTTTCTGCCATGGCCCATCACTAATTTACTCTGCGTGGCAGCCATTTCAGTTAAATTCTTCTCATTTTTTTTCTACTGTGGAATGTGAGGAAACACTGGCAACATAGACATAATTAAGCCTCTTCCTATCCTTAAGGAGCCCTTGATTTTTGTCAGAAGTTAGATCATCAGTTTGAGCTCTTTGTGCGAAGGTTGATGTCTAATGGATAGCCAAGAATTCCGGAGCCTGAGATAAATGACTTTGCCTCGTTCACAGAAGGAGTGATATTAGATTGGGTCTTGAAGGATGAATAGGAGTTGGACGATCATAAAAATGCCTTCCCGACAAAAGCATAGTCAAAAGCAGATGGGGTAGTAATTTTAAAAAGCCAAAAAGGTCTATTAGGAAGAAAAAGAAATGACAATACCCTGCAAAGGGATGGGAATGAATACAGAAAGGTGGAAAAAGGTCAGGTGGAAGAACACTTTTTTTTAAAATGTAGGAGTACTGCTATTTATCCAGCCATTGATTAAGCTGATTGAATTGGGCATTAACTCCACATTACCTTTTAAAAAAAAAATTTTTTTTTTTTGCTTTTTGGGTCACACCCAGCAATGCTCAGGGGTTACTCCTGGCTTTGCACTCAGGAATTGCTCCTGGCAGTGCTTGGGGGACCATATGGGATGCCGGGGATCGAACCCGGGTCGGCCGCATGCAAGGCAAACACCCTACCCGCTGTGCTATCGCTCTGGCCCCTTAAAAAAAATTTTTTTAAACTGAATATCTGTGAGATAGAACCATACAAAGCAGGTTATAATTGGGTTTCAGTCATACAACGGTCCAGCACCCATTCCTCTACCAGTGTCCATTTCCTACCACCAATGTCCTCCGTTTCCCCACCCCTGTCCCTCAGCTCTCCACCCCCCTCCCAGCCTCCCTCTATGGGAGGCTCTTTCCTTCTTGCTCTCTCTCTCTCTCCTGGAAAAAAACTTTGAAGGTGACATACGAGCTTTTGACAGAGAGGAGAAGCCAGTTAGTCATTAGGGGGCAAAATAAAGCCAGCTTCCCCAACTGCTCTTGGTGCCACCTTGTAACAGGGAGAATTCTCCGGTCTGCGGGATACTGGGGGCTCGAATAGAGACTGTCCCTGCTATGTGGGAGCCAGAGCTTATCTGGGTGGGGCGGAAACATGAGCCTCCTTGACATGGAAGGGACGAGGAACAAGAATCAGTCAGTGCGTTTCCAAGGTTGCCAAAGCAAGGCAGGTGATTTGATAAATATTTATTTCACTCCCACTGGAACACAAGACAGAGTCTGAGCGCGTTCAAGCCAAAGTCGGAACACCCGTGCCTGAGCCCTGCGGTCAAGTCCCAGCTCTGCCACGAATTTGCTGCCATGATCTGGGCAGATTGTTTTCTCCTTTCTGGCTAGAATTTCCCCATTGGTACAAGGTGGGAGTCAGATTTGAATCTTCTACTGTGGTTTCCGGTTCTTGTGTTCTGCCACCCTGACTTGTTCTCTGATTTGGTTAAAAAAAAAAATTTCCCTTTTCTAGGTCTCAGTTTCCTCGCCTGTAAAATGGGAGGGAGGGAGGGCACGATTTTGCACCAGCTATGTGGAATCTCTGCCATGCACACACTCAAGTCTCCTTCCCCCAACCCCGGGTCCAGAGCTCCCCCACCCCACCCCCCCTCCGGCTTGCTTCAGCTCTCTCTGCTTTTCTCATCGAGATGCAACATACTTTAAATAGCATCTGCATGACTGGCTGGGGTTTTTCTTCCCCGAGAAGCTCTCTACAAAGTGCCAAATGGCAGCTGTCAGGGCCAAGGTGGCACCTCCCTCAGTGACGCTGACAGCAGCTGTCCCGGTGCAGGCTGAATGGAATGGAAATGACATCATGTTTATTCAGGAGAGTCGTTCCCAGACTAGGATCGGTCTCAGCAGGAGGCTGAGGTGCTCCAGGAGGGAGAAACCCTCGAGACCCATCGCTGAGTCTCGTCTACAACCAGTACCCCATGGCACACACCTCCCGCCCCAGCCCCTAACACCCACACAGCACCACACCCCACCAACACAACTCAACACCAACAGATCTCTTCCTACCACACTGCACACGCGCACACACACACACACACACACACACACACACACACTCACTCTCTCTTCCTCACTCATTACATAAACACATCAACACTTGCCAACATCATAGCACACATATACACACCACACGCTTACAGGCATGCAAACACCAGTGTGGCAGAGGCTGCCATGAGTGGGTCACCTCCAGCCCCTCACCAGACAGCCACAAGTCCCAGATGCATTCAGGTAGGGGGACCATACTTGGAACAGAGAAGAAGCTACGGGCGCCAAACTCAGCCCGTCTTCCTCATTCGTTCTGCCTGCCCCCCCCCCCCGCCCCTCCTTGCCCTGCTCCCCAGAGTTAGCTCCAGCCCTAGGACTGTTTTGAGAACCGAGTAGTGGACAGTATCTTGTACTGGGAAGAGTCCAGGCTCGGAGCCAGGCAGTACCTGAACTGAGGGCAGGCCAGGAATTCTAACTGAGACACGGGAGTGTCGTTTAACTACCCTGTTCCCACATCCGGAAAATGGAGACATTTGACAGAGAGGAGGTATCGGACTCCCTGAACACGCCACCAAAACGGAATACTTAGACACAACGGAATACTTAGACACAACATATCTGATGACATTGCAGGGAATAGAAACCAGAGATCTGTGGTGCTTTTACACCTAACAACCAATTATCTGAAAAGGTAATAAAGAAAACAGATCTGTTCACAATAACATTTAAAAGCCCTTCGAAGTAAATTCAACCAAGGAGGTGGAAAACCTGTACCCTGAAAACTCTGAGACATCCATTAGAGAAACCAAAGACAGCAAATAAACAGACAGCCTGTCTTCACAAGTCAGAAGAATTAGTGTTGTTAGAATGTTCATTACTCAAAGCAATCCATAGATCCAATGCATTCCCTGCCAAACTTCCAATGTCATTTTAAAAATTTTGTTTTTTGTTGTGTTTGGGCCACCTTGGGATGCTTGGGGCTGACTCCTGACGCGATGCTCAGGGATCACTCTTGGCAAGGATTGGGGACCATATGAGATGCTGGGGATCAAACCTGGGTCAAATGAGCGTAAGGCCAGTGCCCTGTCTACTGCCTCTGCTGTACTCTCTTTCCACTCACTCTCCTTTTTAACAGAGAAAACAATATTTAGTTTCATATGGTGGGTGGTGGGAAATGGGCACTAGTGGAGGGGTGAGTGTTGATTCATTGTACGACTGAAACCTGATCATGCTCAGCTTTGTAACTGTGTATCTCACAGTGACTCAGTTAAAATAATATTTTTTAAAAGAGAAAATTTTTTTAAAAAAGTAAAATAATAAAATAAAATAAAATTCGTATGGAAACACAAAAGACCCTGAATAACCAAAGCAATCTTAAACAAGATCAAAGCTGGGCAAAGTGCCGAGAGGAGGTAAAAAGTGCCTGTGATAGAGGCAGCCTGGGCAAGGAAATGGGACACTGGTGCAGGGAAGCGGTCATGGATGAAGGGATGGGTGTTGGGACATTGTACACTCGAAACCTAATCATGAGTAACTCTGTAGCTTTGCAATTCACAGCGATCCAATAAAAAAATAAAACCGGAAATTAAAAAAGAAGAACAAAGAGGAAGCTGAACACTTCCTTTCAATCTATGCTACAAAGACATAGTGATTCAAACAGTGTGGCATGGCATAAAAATAGACACGCAGATCAATGAGAATAAAATCAAGAGACCAGGAATAAAACCATGCATACACTGTCAGTCATTATCTGACAAGGAAGCCAAGAGTACTCAATGGGGGGAAATAATCTCTTTAATTAAAGGGATGTTTGTTTGTTTGTGGGCCACACTCAGGTGCTCAGGGATTACTCCTGGCTCTGCACTCAGGAATCACTCCTGGCAGACTCGGGGGACCACATGGGGTGCTGGGAATAGAACCTGGGTTGACCCCGTGCAAGGCAAGCACCCTACCTACTGTGCTATCTCTCCAGCCCCCACTTCCAGCACTGTGGCTTACCACACTGGCTATTGTAAAAATATTCATTGGGGACCACCCTTGGGGTTTCTGGAAATGCTGTGCAGGGCTTGGAATCAAACCCAGAGCCTCACCACATGAGCCACATCCCCAGATTAAGTCTTTCAGTTGGGGGGTTATAGCCAGTGGTGTTGGGGCTTACTCCTGGCTCTGTGCTCAAGGATCACTCCTGGTGGGTCCATATGGGATGGTGGGGATCTAACCTGGGTCAGCATGTACAAGGCAAGGGCCTTACCTGCTGCATTATTCCCCCAGCCCCCAAACCCTTGTTCTTGTTCAAATCAAGGCAGCCTTGGTTTACAATAGAATGTCAGCCAAAGAAGCTCAGCCTCACACCTAAACCAATCAAAGGTCTCGAGAGGTCCTAGCCACCACTTTCTAATTATACCCCATCCTCTCTCCTCCACACCTCACTCCTCTCCTCTCCCCTTCCCCTGCAGTCGTCTCCACCTTGTCAGAGTCTAAGGGTTGTTTGCAAACAATGACGACTTAGGGTCTGTCATGACACTGTGGGTCAGCCAGACTGTAACCCTGGAAGACACAGAAGACCCAAAATTGCATCCCTCGCAGAGCTCCAGGCCAGAGCCGCGGGTCTGAGCGCCGGCTTCCTCCCCGCAGACCGCAACTTGGAGCTTTGCCCTTTGACCACTGTGTCACCCAACGCCAAGGGTGGTTTGTGTGGTGAAGAGGGATTGTTTTGCTTGTTTGTTTTGGAGGCACACTCCTGGCTCTGTACTCTGGAATCACTCCTGGCAGACTCGGGGTGGGAGGACCACAGGGGGTGCTGGGGATAGAACCAGATTGACCCCATGCGAGGCACGCGCCCTACCCACTGTGCTATCTCTCCAGCCCCCAACAGTCAGAAGTCTTAACCCCACATGAGACACCAGGGACCAGAGTTAAGAGTGAGACAGCGAGCGACCTCAGAGTCCCTGGTTCTGAGACAACCCCTCATTCTGATGAGGCATCATAGTCACTGCTTAGCCTCTCTGGTCCCGTTCTCATTCCAAGACAGCAGAAGGGCAGGGTTGGGGGTGGGCATTGGATGCTCCGAGCCTCAGTTTTCTCATCTGGAAAATGGGGGTGACCAGGGTGTCTGTCTCATGGGTTTGCTTTGGAAAACCATCTAATCGATGGGTCTCAAAAGCAAAACTTACCAGTAAGGGACAAGAGTTGGACCAGGACAGAACCGACCGTATGAGGAGGAGGAGGTGGGCGGAAATGAACCAAGAGCAATAGAACATCAGTAGCCGTTGAAGCTCCTTTATCGGTACAGGGGTCCTCATGCCATCACTCTATTCTTGTGTACGTTTAACATTCCCTGTGACGACTTTCTTAAAAGTTTATCCCTGTGCCTGTCACGAATGTCAGCTATTGTGGGGAGCAGACCCTGGTCGTGGAAGCTGCTGGGGTGACAGAGGGCACTGCCACTGAAGCCCGCCCTCAGCTCCAGCCCCGGAGGGGGTCGTTGGGGTGCCACTACAAGGCAGTGGAAGGGCTCTGTAGACAGGTGCCCCCACCCTAACAGGGGGCAGCAGCACATTTTAGAACTTACCAACTTCCCTGCGAGTCACCCAGCTCCCACAGCTGAGAAGGTCCCATTTGTCCCTCAGCCCCACCCCAGCTGCCTGGTCCCTGCGAGCCACCCTCTTATTCCAGTTCCTGCACAGCACCGAGAAAGCCATGGAATTTGGGTTTCTTATTCGCTTTGTCTGTTTTCCCTTTTCTTTCTCTTTAAGCAGCTCTACTAAGCCATCATTCAGACCCACCCACCCCCCTTTCCCTGGGGAAAGCTACTTCGACACTGTGTGGTCTTGGGCAAATGACTTGGTCTCTCTGAGCTTTGGGTTCCTTGATGAAGGATGGACCACGGTCCATCTTTGGCCTGGGTCACTATGACAAACATACATGGCGAAGACTAAGAGCACCCTGGCAAAAGTCAGCCCCAACCACCACCGAGATGACAGTGTCCCTTCCATTTGCCCCTTCGCCAGGAGGGAGAGTCCTGGACTCCGTGTGAATCGCTTGACGTTAAATCGCCATTGCCCACGTCACCTCTCTGCTCATTAGAACATCTTTAACTCTTTCCCACCCGTGACCGGAGCCTCCTTCTACGGCTCCTCTGAGAATCCTAACTTCTGGTGCACCCAGGGCTGGGATCAACCGCTAGATTGGCACCTTCTCCATCCCACATCTCCTGTCCTGAAGTGCCACCCAGACAAGAGAAGTTGTGCACAATTGCCGGTGTGGGAGAGGGGGAGTGCTTTTCCCATCTTTCTCTGGAGACAAGAGATTGCAGCAAATGTGTGAAGGTTGAAGCAGATGGGAGTGGGCTGAGGGAGGGAAGGGGCCCTGCCTAGGAGTGGAGCCGAGGGGGTCGCAGACGGGGTGGGAGGGAGAACCCGCGAGAGGCTTTAGTGTTGGCGAAGGCAGAGGAGAAGAGGGGGCGGCTGGCTGCACCTTACCTGCAAGTCTGTCTGTGGGATGGAGCTGTCTGTCCAGCCCTGTCCTCCCCGCTCCGTGGAGGGCTAGGCGGCTGCATCCACACCAGGCCCCAGCGAGAAGGGACTTTCTCTAGCTGCAGCAATGGCACAAGTTATCCGGAAAAGCAAAGGCACCTGGCCCATGTTTTGGTGACCTAGAGTGAAGGTCTCCTATTCTGACATCTGGGTGGGGTCTCCAGTCCGGGGGCATCAGGCGTAACCTGCCTAAAAACCCAGTTTGGTTTCACAGGCTCTGTGCTATCCCACACAGGGCACAGGGGTCAAAACCTTCAGCAGGCGAGGGGCCTGTGAGAAACGGATCCTCTCACTAAATAGCAGAGGAAACGTTCATGAGCTCCCCAATCCTTCCCCAGATGCAAGCAGACCCCTCAGGAGAAGTAGGTGTGTGGGGAAAAACCAGCACTGCTAAAGAGAGCGATGCAGCTGAACGGAAAAGCTGCCCTTCGAAGAAACAGAGCTAATTCAGAGAAGGGGAGGGACCTTCCAGCAATCATCAAGTTAAGAGATTCAGATTAAAAACATTCTAGTCTGAAAACCAGGACAGATTGTCATGAAAAATGAACAGCCAGGATAAGAAATAACTTTGCAGGATTAAGAGCACGACAGTAGAAATAATTCCCCAGAGAGCCTGCAACATAAAGTTGAAGGTCTCTTCTGGACACTTTGACAGAAACGCTTAAAGAGTTGGGGATGGGGTGCTGGAGCGATAGCACAGCAGGTGGGATAATTGCCTTGCTCCTGGCCAACCTGGGTTTGATTCCCAGCATCCCATATGCTCCCCCGAGCATCGCCAGGAGTGATTCCTGAGTGCAAGAGCCACGAGTAACCCCTGAGCATCACGGGGTGTGACCCAAAAAGCAAAAAAAAAAAAAAGAGTTGGGGATGTATATTTGTCTGTAGGTTATTGGAAAATGATTCCGGGGCCTCACACTGCTACATTTTAGGGCAAGAAAGCAATGTTTTCCCTGTGAACTATTGAGCTCTGGAGAGAGAATCAGAACGTGGAGGGGAGGAAGTAGTCTAAGAAATATCAGCAAAGCATTTCCAAGAATCGAAGGAGAAGATCGTTGCCTGGGAAGGGCCCAGCAGGTTCCCAGCATAAGGAACAACCCCCCACACGCAGCCATACCGTGGGGGAGAATCAGGCTACAGAGGAAATCCAAAGCATGTTCAGAGAGGAACAAACTGACCCAGAACTGGGCTGCGACCAGCACTAGCCATGGTTGCAGCAACACGTGGTTCTCGGAGACGTGGGAGGAATATTTTCCACATTCTGAAGGAGAATGACTTTTCACTTCGATTTCTACTCATCCTTATCGTCAGTCAAATGTGAAGGGTAGGATATTTTCACACATGCTGTAATTTATAAAATCTGCTTCCCACACACCCATTTTAGGAGGTTATTTGCAGATGCATTCTAGCAATAATGAGGCAACAAACCCCGAAAGGGGAAAGCTAGAGACTTCGGGAAAGTGGGTGTGACCCAACACAGCAGTTTGTCGGTGGCAGCGTCAGAGGGCAGGCTGCCCAGATCAGGGGAATGGAAGGGTCAGAAAGAGAGGAAATGGGCCACCGGAAATTTGGGGGAGATGTTGAAGACCAAGCTAAGTACACAAGAGAAAAATAAAAGCAAGTAGAAACTCCAGGAAAAGCAAAAATTGGTAAGAAAATCCTGGTCCAAAGAGAAAGCGAACTAAAATGCAAACAGAGCTCAGGGGAATTCATTGGACTTAACTAAACTAGAAAATATCTCTTGTGAAGGACCCAGGGTCCTGACAGTGAATTTTAAGAAAAAAAACACAGAGGGTTTTTTTTTTCCTTTTTGAGTCACACCTGGCGATACACAGGGGTTACTCCTGGCTGTACACTCAGACTCCTGGCGGTGCTCAGGGGATCAAATGGGATGTTGGGAATTGAACCTGGGTCGACCAGGTGCAAGGCAAACACCCTACCCACTGTGTTATTGCTCAAGACCCTACACAGAGTTTTAAGAAAAAAACACACAGGATGTAGAACAAATGAGCCTGGCCAGGGGCAAACACGAGGCTGTCTGGCAGAGAGAGGGACAAGGAGCTGGGTGTGAAACCCCCACGTTCCAAGTGGGATTCCAGAATGAAAATATCACCCACTGTTTAAGGACTCACGCTTGAAGACAAAGTTTGAGAAACCAGGGTTAAGAAAAAAATATTTATACACTACATACAGTTTCCAAGGTAGCAAACAGAAGATTTACATTTCAAACACTGGAGAAAAGACTGAGGGCGCTAAGTTTCCATCCCGCAGACCCTGGAGTTGAGAACTGGCTAAAGATAACAAAGCGAGAAATAGCATGGAAAGCAAATTGACGAAGAGACTTGGACTCATTCACCCCCGAGTTAGAAAAAAAAGATTATAACAAAATTAAGTTGTTCCTCCCGGGGCCCAAGGCCAGGTCCAGTGTGAGAGCAGGTGGAAGGCCCCGCGTCTAATGCCCGTGTGACTCCCAGCACCGTGAGGTGTGTTCCTTCAACGCCACTGGCCAGACCACTGTGGCTGAACTCTGCAAAGGGTTGCCCCCCCCATTATGAATACATTTTTAAAATTCTTCTGCTGGGTCCGAAGGGCTGTATAGGAGAGCTGAGATTCTCATTTTGTATCTGCCTCGCTTGTTCTCCATCCCGTGTACCACACGGTCTCCTGGCACTGCTGGAAGCCACCTTCTGAGCATCTCCAGGTGTGGCCCCCAAACCCAAACACCTGCCCGGGAATGACAGGAGTGGGGAGGGGACTGGTAGCGGGGGGCAGGAAGGGTTAAGTTTGCTTTTTTCACTCACAGCCTCTCAGGTCACATTTGATTGTTACTAGGACGCGCTGATTTGATGATTCGAAAGAGGTTGCTAGGAAAGAGAAAGCTCCCAGGTGCTCGGAAGAAACACCTCCAGCTCTCCTGCGGGACCGCACCTCCCCCTCTGCCATCTGGCTGCCGTTTTCACGCGATCCCCCTCCGAGGAAGATCTAGGCTCTGCCTGGTGGACTGGGGCGGGCCAGCCTCGGTTGACTCCCCCCCTCTCTAAAGGACACCCCCCACTGGAGTCTGGCTCTCGCCGCCTGCCCCCAGACTCCCTCCTGCCCTCCCAGCCTGGCTCCTAGGGGTTCTGCTGGGAATTTGAGGTGTAAGACTGTTGAAAGATTCAACCAGAATCGCTTGTCAAGGCCCCCGTCCCCAAGAAGCCTCCTTTGCAGCACAGCAGCGAACGGATGTGATGTCTGGGTGCTGCTTCTACCAGGCGAGGATCCGTGGGGGACCAGCTGGCATGTGCCTGCCGAGCGTGCGTGCGCCCGCGCCCGTGCCCGCACGTGTGGGTGCGTGCGCGCGCGCGCGTGCACCGCAGCCTCGCCGCCCTCTTTCCTACTCGGGAAGCGGGTGTCAGCTGGAGGTGTCTCGTTTTCTTGCTGCAAACGAGAGGGCACCGGGGTGACTGCTTAATGACTGGATGGTAAATGTTCCAAACAATTTATCCATTTAGAATCCTAAGTTTTCAAAACTCAGCCCGCCGCGCAGTTCTGCAGATCTTGTTTATAACACATTCGGCTAAAATTATCTCAGTGCATACTGTACCCCCTATAGCACAGATGCTCCGGAACCAGCAGCTCTGTTTTGATCCCAGATATTCGTGCCCAAGCTATTTGTGTTCGCCGTAAATGAAACATGAAACCGAGGAACACTGGCTCTGGCGATTTTTTTTTCCTTAATAAATATATGCCTAATCTTCACAGTGGGCACCGGGGTTCAAGTTTTATTTGAGTGTGTTTGTGCCTCCTGGTGTCCCAAGGGGCTTGTTTTTCTCCCCCTGTGCCTAGAGGGCTGCCGCCTGTTCAGGGAGAGAGAGCCGAGATGGAGGGATTGCTTCCTCATCCTGGTCCCTGCAGGCCGTGCAGACAGTGAGGTATAGGACCTTTGGCCTCTGAGGATCCTCCCGGGAGTTCTCGTCTGCCCTGGCCCCACCTGCAACCTCACTGTGTCCATCTGTACAATGGGGGTAGTTTCAGTGCTTTCCTTCTAGAAGGTGAGGAGGAAGAGAGATGTTCAGTAAACATTGCTTTGGTCACTCCAGGGCTATTTCCGAAGTCCTAGACTTGGGCATTTCATTCCTGCTGGGCACCAGGGCCCCTTGGAAAGCGTTAAGCAGCCCGCTCTGCAGGGTGGCTTGTGTGTGTGTGTGTGTGTGTGTGTGTGTGTGTGTGTGTGTGTGCAGTTGGGCCAGCCTACCTCAGTTTCCCCAGTCTCTTCCTCTTTCTGTCGGCTCCAGGAATCCTCCTGATTCCCTACTCCCCCCTCCCGTGTCCTACAACCCCCCTGCATTTGTCAGAGTGTTTATCCTGGGTGCCACGCCCCACCTCCACCTAGATCCAGCGCACAAGAATCTCTGAGCAGGAACAACACAGGCTAAACCATCCCCCAAGTGACTCCAGCGGCTGGAAATCACCAGCCCAGATGCTGCTTCCTCTCTAAGGTGCACACACAGCTTCCTCGGGGTTCGTTCAAGCACCCGTGGGTGAGGGTTGCTGCTCAGAGTGGACTTGGTTTGTTGGGGGGCCACACCCAGCAGTTCTGGGGGGTTCGTCCTGGCTCATGCACACAGGGATCATTCCTGGCAGTGCTCGGGGGACCAGATGGGATGTCAGGGATCGAACTTAGGTCGGCTGCGTGCAAGGCAAAGACATTCCCCACTGTCCTATCGCTAAGAGTCCTAAGAGCTGTATTTGGGGAAAGCCCCCAAAGGCCACACTTGGGGAAGCTGGGGTCTAGGTACCCTCTGGGTCTAGGTACCGGGGGTGCCACCTTAGGCTGGTCACAAGTAGATGCTGCCTGTGTAGATCTCATAAGTGTGTTAAGGCCAGGAGCAAAAATCGTGACTGGAGGTGGTACAAAGGGCTGAGCCCGTGCATTACAGGTGGGAGTTCTGGGCTGAATCCCTGAGCTGCTGCCCTGAGCACTGCTGGGAGCAAACCCCGAGCACAGAACTGCAAGTAGACCCCGAGTGCCAATAGTATGGCCCAAACACCCCTTCCTCACCTAACAGACAGGACCCAACGGGAGAGCACGGAGATATTTTTTTCTCCGTATCACAAATTTTATTTTTTTTAATTTATTTATTTTATTTTTTACAAGACTAAAGACAGTATACCTTTTATGTTTATATCTGAATTGATCAAATTTTAATATTGCATAGGTAATGCTATGTGATTGGTTTATAAGCACAATATCTGAATTTGATCTTTTTTTTAAATTTATTTATTTTTAATTAGTGAATCACCATGAGGGTACAGTTACAGATTTATACATTTTTGTGCTCATATTTCCCCCATACAAAGTTTGAGAACCCATCCCTTCACCAGTGCCCATTCTCCACCACCGGTACACCCAACATCCCTCCTACCCTCCCCAATCCCATCTCCCCCCACCCCGAGAGCACGGGAGATTGTCAGGGCAGGCTTTGGAAATAGGGGTGCAAGGAAGCCAGGGATGCTTTTGAAAGGGCTGGTCAGCGGGAAAAGAAGAGGTGCCGGGATATTGAGGCAGACCGGAGAGCATTCCCAGGGCCCAGAGGCAGGAGAGGAAGCGAGCTAAGTCGCGTCTCCAGGTGAAGCTGGAGCTGGGAGCAGCTGATCAGCCTCGAGGGGAAGGCGCTTGACTTCGTCCCGTGCACGCAGGTAGGGAAGGCTGCAAGGAGTTTGGAGGACGGCAGGGGCGGGCTGGAGCTGCAGAGCGGGGCTCCCCATCACCCCACTCACTCCTGCAAAGCGGACCTGCAGAATACACCGGACAGCTGGGATGGTGCAGGCCGAGGGCAGCGGTGCCTCTGCTGGGGGCAGAGGCCTGGCGATGCCTCCGAGAGCGGGTGTGGCTGGGCCCAGGACCACAGTGGAGGGAGAATCTGAATACAGAGCGAATCCCCGTGGATCCGCTTGAAGAGTGGCGAGAACGGAAGCGGCTGAGGGAGGACGTCCTAGTAGATGAGGGACCGGCTCAGGGACTGAAGGAGAGAGAAGGAAAGGGCGCTGCGGAGGGCCCGTGGGGGGCTTGGGGGTGCGCCCAGTGAGCCCGCAGACCAGCAGAGCTGCCATGAAGAGGCCGGCGCTGTCTACACTGCGTCTGGCACCTACATGAGTGTTGGGGGCAGGGTGGGGGAGGGACTGGACGTTTCCTGTGGTGAAGCCCTAACTCCCAGTGCTGCCACCCCCGTTCGGAGACGGGGGGTCTCTGGCAGGTGGTTAGGGCTGGATGAGGTCACAAGGGTCGAGATTCATGTCCTGCTAAGATTTGTGTTTTTCTTTTTATTTCTGGGAGGGGTCCCACTCCCGACTATGTTCAGGGCTTGCGCCTGGCTTGGTGCTCAGGGATCACTCCTGGTGGGCTTGAATAACCATCTGTGGTGCCAGGGATTGAACCAGGTCAGCTGCATGCAAGGCTCACAGCCTCCCCGCTATACTGTAGCTCCAGCCCAGGAATTCATGGACAGCCCAGAGACCCTGGGCTCTTGCCCGGAACCCCACTGACAAGCCCCTTCCCCCTGAGAATGTGGGTGGTGGGGTCTGGGCTGACTTTCAGTGGTCTCCCCAGCAGACATGGAAGCACTGCTTTTCACTTCAGTTCACAGGGATGGCTCCTGGCCCCAGACCCCTGGCCCCAGCCCTGACCACCCTGGGGCCTGGTCACTTGCTCCCCCCTGGAACTGCTCCATCCTTGACCAGCTACGCGGGGACCCTGCCCCAGGTCCCGTGCCCCACACCGTGAGCCACGCTGCCCCAGGGGGCCATGCCTGTAATCTCTTGCCTCGAATGTGGCTGAGTCCCGGGGCTGAGCTCCAGCGCCACTTCTGGTCCTGATGCTTCCCGCTGGCCCCTCCAGTGAGCCATCTGCCAATTCGCCGGGAGGCAGAGGCTGGCCACAGAGCCACGGAAAGAGGTAGCGGAGGTCAGAGCAGGAATCCCAGCAATGCCACAGTGAGGGGCTGCCCAGGGCACCCCAGCTCGGCCAGGACAGGGAGCCCCTGGGGGGCACGAGAGAGGTGGGACACAGGTCTGAGGACCAGGGGAGAGTCAAAGCTGGTAAAAAGCAAATGAAACTGGGTGCATCCGGGATGCATTCGGGGTGTGAGGCAGAAGGTCGGGGCTCATGGAATGCAAAGAGGATGGAACGTTCTAGTTCTCCTGTGGCCTCCTCCTAAAGGAGAAGGCACGGCACGGGAGGAGGAAGCGCCAGTCTCAAGCAGCAGGCGTGCAGGAGGCACGAGCCCAGCACGGCTCTGCGCGCTCCAGCTGCCGTGCCCCGGGCAAACGCAGAAGCTGCGTGATAACCGAGTCCTCTCAGGGGGCGCCCCCCCCCAGTGCCCCTGCCCCTGGGGGCACCTCAAGAGGAGCCACGGCCCTGGTCTGTGACACTAAAGCGGTTTTATCTCCCCCTTTAGAAAATTTTGCGGGCTCACTCCCGGCAGTGTCCAGGTGACCGTGCAGAGCTGGGGACAGAGCCCCAGGCCCCCTCACAGGAGTCCTTAAACCTCTAGCTGGAATCGCAGATGCTTCCTCTTTGCTCTGGCGATGCTCAGGATTGTGGGAGGCAATCCAGTGCTTGTGCTTTCCCCTCCCTCCCTCCCTCCCTCCCTTCTCCTTTCCTCCCTTCCTCCCTCCCTTCCTCCCTCCCTCCCTTCCTCCCTCCCTCCCTTCCTCCCTCCCTCCCTTCCTCCCTCCCTTCATCCCTTCCTTCCTCCCTCCCTTCCTTCCTTCCTTCCTTCCTTCCTCCCTCCCTTCCTTCCTTCCTCCCTCCCTCCCTCCCTCCCTCCCTTCCTTCCTTCCTTCCTTCCTTCCTTCCTTCCTTCCTTCCTTCCTTCCTTCCTTCCTTCCTTCCTTCTCCCTTTCTTTCTTCCTTTCTTCCTTCCTTCCTTCCTTTCTTTCTTTCTTTCTTTCTTTCTTTCTTTCTTTCTTTTTTCTTTCTTTCTCTCTTTCTTTCTTTCTCTCTGAATTTCTTTCTTTCTGAATTTCTTTCTTTCTGAATTTCTTTCTTTCTTTCTGAATTTCTTTCTTTCTCTCTTGCTTTCTTTATTGCTTTCTTTCTTGCTTGCTTTTTTGCTTTCTTGCTTTCTCGCTTGCTTTCCTTCCTTTCTCTCTTTTTCTCTTACCCTCTTTCTTTCTCGCTCTCTTTCTCTCTTTTTTCATCTTTCTTTCTTTCCTCCCTTTTCTCTTTTTCTCTTATCCTCTTTCTTTCTCGCTCTTTCTCTCATTTTTCTGACAAAATCTTTTTATTGAGGAACTGAATTCTTAACATTTTCTTTTTTTCTTTTTCTTTTTTAAATTTTTTATTAGTGAATCACCATGAGGTACAGTTACAAACTTACAAACTTTCGTGTTTGCATTTCACTCATACAATGATCATTTACCCATCCCTCCACCAGTGCCCATTCTCCTCCACCAATATTCTCAATATTCCTCCCACCACACCACCCCATCCCCCCACCCCATCCTGCCTCTGCTGAAGGGCATTCCCTTTTGTTCTCTCTTCTTTTGGATGTTGTGGTTTGAAATGGAGGTATGGCCATCATTATAGTCTACTTTCAGCACACATCTTTCAACCCTAACGGGTCTTCGCAACATCCTTTACTTGGCTGTCCCTTCTCTATCTGAGCTGCCTTTTCCCCCAGATGTGAGGCCAGTTTCCAAGCTGTGGGGCAGACCTTCTGGTCCTTATCTCTACTACTCTTGGGTGTTAGTCTCCCATTCTGTTACTTTATATTCCACAGAGGAGTGCAATCTTTCTATGTCTAGCTCTCTCTTTCTGACTCATTTCACTTAACATGATACTTTCCATGTTGATCCACTTATATGCAAATTTCATGACTTCATCTTTTCTAACAGCTGCATAGTATTCTATTATGTAGATAGCCAAAATTTCTTTAACCAGTCATCTGTTCTTGGACACTCAGGTTTTTTTTCCAGATTTTTGCTATTGTCAACAGTGCTGCAATGAACATGCAAGTGCAGATGTCATTTCTACTATACATTTTTGCCTCTCTGGGATATATTCCCAGAAGTGGTATTGCTGGGTCAAATGGGAGCTCAATTCCTAATTTTTTGAGAAACGTCCATACTGTTTTCCAAAAGGCTGAAGCGGTTGGCATTCCCACCAGCGGTGAAGGAGAGCCCCTTTCTCCCCACAACCGCATCAACACCTGTTTCTTTTGTTCTTTTGGATGTGTGCCAGTCTCTGTGGTGTGAGATGCTATCTCATTGTTGTTTTGATCTGCATCTCCCTGATTATTAGTGATGTAGAGCATTTTCTCATGTGCCTGTTAGCCATTCAGATTTCTTCTTTGGGAAAGTTTCTGTTCATTTCATCACCCCATTTTCAGATGGGTTTGGATGTTTTCTTCTTGTGGAGTTCAACCAGTGCCTTGTATATCCTTGATATCAACCCCTTATCAGATGGGTATTGGGTGAATGTCCTTTCCCATTCTGTATACTGTCTTTGTATTTTGGTCACTGTTTCTTTTGAGATGCAGAATCTTCTTAGTTTAAGATAGTCCCATTTGTTTATCTCTGTTTCCACTTGCTTGGTTAGTGGCATGTCATCTTTACTTTTTTTTTTTTGCTTTATGGGTCACACCTGGCAATGCACAGGGGTCACTCCTGGCTCTGCACTCAGGAATCACCCCTGGCGGTGCTCAGAGGACCATATGGCATGCTGGGAATCGAACCTGGGTTGGCCACGTGCAAGGCAAACGCCCTACCCACTGTACCATTGCTCCAGTCCCAAGTGGCATGTCATCTTTGAAGATAGCTTTACCTTCATTGTTGTGGATGGTTTTGCAGACCTTGTCTTCAATGTACCTTGTGGATTCTGGTCTAATGTTGAGGTCTTTAATCCATTTTGATCTGACTTTTGTGCATGGTGTTAGGTATAAATCTGAGCCTATTTTTTTGCATGTAGCTGTCCAGTTTTGCCAGCACCATTTGTTAAAGAGGCTTTCTTTGCTCCACTTCACATTTCTTGCTCCCTTATCAAAGATTAGATGATCATATGCTCTTCCTCTTTCCCTCCCTTTCCTTCCTTCCTTCCTTCCTTCCTTCCTTCCTTCCTTCCTTCCTTCCTTCCTTCCTTCCTTCCTTCCTTCCTTTCCCTCTCTCCCTCTCCTTTCTTTCTTTCCTTCTTTCCTTCTTTCTTTCTTTCTTTCTTTCTTTCTTTCTTTCTTTCTTTCTTTCTTTCTTTCTTTCTTTCTTTCTTTCTTTCTTTCTTTCTTTCTTCACAACTGGTGGTGCTCAGGTCTTATTCCAGGCTCTGTGCTCAGCGATCACCCTTGGTGGGTCTCAGGGGACCATATGGGGTGCTGGGAACCAAATCCAGTCAGCTGCATGCAAGACAAACACCTTACACACAGCACTGTCTCTCCAGCACGTCCTTTTTCATTGTTGTTTTCTGTCTCTTTCTCTCTCTTCTTTTTACTTTGTTTTTGAGCAATGCTGGGCAATAATGCTCAGGGCTTGCTCCTGGCTCTGCACTCAGCAGAGCTGGGGGATCATTCAGGGTGCTGAGAATCAAACCCAGGTCAGCTGTGTGCAAGGCAAGCCCCCTGCCCCAGGCATTTATCCGAAGGCCATCAAAACATCACAGCAGCAAAGTCTTTCAAAAGGATGCCTGCGCCTCTGTGTTCACATAGCATCAGTCACAATGGAATCAAGCTGAACGCCCATCCATCGATAACTAGGAAAAGAAGCTGCGTGACCGCGCTCAGTGAAACGCTATTCTGCCACGAAGAAAAGAGGATAGTTGGAGAAGAAGAACAACAGTGGCTGGGTTTGACCCCTGACATAGACAATATGAAAAATTTAAAAGACTACACTATGTCTTGGGAACAAAAAGGGATGGCTCACGAGGTGATGATACTAAATAAAATGAATAAGGAAGCAAAAGACAATTACAGGAAGATCTGGCTCATATTTGAGATGTGGATTTCTGAGCTGCCTTAAAACAAGATAAGTACCTACTCGGCTCAGTGTAATTCCAGTTGTGGAAGGGGAAAGGTTGGGGGGGGGTGTTGAGAGATAGCACAGTGGGTAGGGTGTTTGCCTGCGGACAGCCTGGGTTCAATCCCCTCCATCCCATATGGTCCCCTGAGCACTTCCAGGAGTAATTCCTGAGTGCAGAGCCAGGAGTAAGCCCTTAGTATTGCCGGGTACGACCTCCCCCCTAAAAAAAAGGAAGGAAAAAAGAAGAAATGGGAAAGGGGAATGGATGAGGAATGAGTAGGGGGTCTTTTTGCTGGTGGGCTGGTGCTGAATTCCTATGGTACATGCAGTGAGTCTCACGCATATTGAGGTGCCAAGTCATTTCCCTCGACTTCAATATTTCTGGAAATTAACCACAGAGCAATTTTATAAAGGGAAAGGTTATGGGCCTGAAACCTATGCCATGCTGCTCTCTTTTAATTTAATAAAAATATTAGAGCTGGGGTTGGAGAGATAGTAGAGTGGGGTAAGTGCTTGTCGCATATGTGGCCGGCCTACCTGAATTTGCTCCCGGCACCATGCACCCCTGCACGCACATGGCACATAGGGGCAGGAGCCAGTCCTGAGCACTGCTAAGTATGGTCTAATCCATTCCCCCAATATAGAAAAATTAGAGCTATCAAAAACAGGAATATGTGGGGCCGGAGCGATAGTACAGCAAGTATGGCATTTGCCTTGCACACGGCCAACCCAGGTTCCATTCCCAGCATCCTATATGGTTCCCTGAGCATCGCCAAGAGTAATTCCTGAGTGAAGAGCCACGAGCAACCCCTGAGCATCACCGGGTGTGACCCCCCAAAATATCTAGAAAATGTATGTAAGAGAATGTCCTCATATTTGTGCAAAAAAACAGTGTGTGTGTATGTGAGAGAGAGAGAGAGAGAGAGGGAGAGAGAGAGAGAGGATAGAGGGGCAGGGAGGGTACATGGGTGAGAGCTGGGGGACCAACAGCCCTTACAACACTCCTCTGATCACTGTCCGACCTTGGAGGGGGTAGAACCGTTGTCTTGCTTCTAACCAACCGTGATTGATGACTATCAATGGCAAATCGTAACTGTCGATCATTGCCACACGTAATGTCCTTCTGATTATGTCTCAATGCTCATCTTGGAGCCCCAGCTGAGAATGTCCCCTCGCTGGCTCCTGAAGGCCAGGGGCCGTGCCAGTTACTCAAGAAGCCTTCAGCCAAGAGCCAGCAAAATTCCACCCGGCAGAAAGAAATACAGCCAGGGCCCCACCAAACGAGGCAGGAGGGAAGTCCCCCCCCCCCCCCGAGTCGGGACTCCAGATGAGACACAGCCCAGCTGTCCCCTGACCTGGGCGGCCCTCTTCTGCGAGCCAGAGCAGAGGGGCAGCGAGGCCAAGCCTGAGTCCGGCCCAGAAGTGTGTGCCAAGCGTGGAGCGTGTCTCATGGCTCTGGGCTAAGAAGCCAGCACACTGTTGTGTCATGCACAGGGGGCCACTGGTGCTGGGGGCCCAGGTCCAGTCACACGTGTTTGGACGTGTGCTTGGCTTTCAGGGTGCCTGGGAGTGTGGAGGGCGGGGTCTGTGTGTGCCGGGGCTGGCACCTGAGCCAGCTCCTGCCATGGGTGTGCACGCACGTGGCAGGCCCGTCCCCGTCCTCCTTTATGACTTCCTCCCGGGGTCCAATGCTGCAGGTGAGGAAAAGTGAAAGAGTCTAATTTTTTTTTTAAAGGAGCCCTACAGGAAGAGGCGCTTTCCGTGCGTGAGTCATTACCAAGAACACCTGTGAACTGTTGCTTTTAATTGGGCCCCAGCTGCCAGGCTGCCGTGCGCTCGGCTGTGTCCCTTGGCTGGTCCGACCCCAGCCCCCGCCCCCTGCTCTCAGCAGGTTGTTGGGGCAGGAGCGTCCCTAGAATCCCAGTTTGCCCCAGGCCCTCTGTCCTGCCCATGGCCAGTGGGGAGGTCTGGGGGGCTGGGCTTCCAATATCCTGTCCTGTCTACTCCCCAGGGTTCACCCACCGGAGTTCGGGCATTATCAGATTACGGGGGAGGGTCTGAGCCAGCATGGGTGTGACCACACACAAACACACACACACACACACACACACACGCAAGGGTGCACACACATGCATGTGCACTCACAGACACGTGAGTGCACAGATATGCAGACTCATGCTTTGGGGGGTTCCTGGCTATGTGCTCAGGAAGAAGCCCTAGTGGTACTCATGGGTGGTGCTCATTTATGCCAGGGATCAATCCGGGGCCTTGGCCAAAGCTGCTGTGTGCTGAGCAGGTACCACTGTCCTTTCTCTCTGGCCTCACAAGCTCACACTTGGGTGACAACAGTGTTGCTCGGGTCCTCTTGTCTGAGTCTCTGTGAAGTGGGTACCAATGATCCGAGTTCTGCCCCTGGGGAAACTGAGGCACAGAGGGGCTAAGGAACTTAGCCCAGTGTATATAATGCACACACACACACACACACACACACACACACGGGTGTGTGCATGTCTGCACCCTCCAGTTCTACTTTACATCTCATAGGCTCAGACTTACGCCCACTGAACATAAATAACCCTGTACTCACCCACCATCCTTGCTGATGCCCACATGCCCAGACAGGAAACACTCACATACACACACACATAGTCACATGTGCCAAGGGATGCTCTGAAACCCACTGGTACATTCACACCTGAGCCTGCCCGCTTACCTGTTTCCACAAACACACTACCCCAAACTTGCCACGCACACCCCCGGCCTCAGGGACCCCACACGCCATTCCTCACCTCAGGGTCCCTCCCCTGCATGCAAGCCTACAATTCTGAATTTATTTTTTCTTTTTGGTTTTTGGGTTACACCTGGTGGTGCTCAGGGCTTAGTCCTGGCTCTGTGCTCGGGGCCCGCTCCTGGTGGGGATCCAGGGACCATTGGGGGAGCCGGGGATCAAGCCCAGGTCAGCTGTGTGCAAACACCTGCCTGCTATGCTAGCACGCCGGCCCGGAGCCGGCAGTTCTGCACAGACTGTGTGCTCTGCATGAGGACCTGCACACACCCCTGTCCTGAGGGCAGGGGGCTGTGCTCGCAGTTTGCAGGGGCAGGTGGGCTGCAGGGGCTGGATGAGGCGAGCGGGTTGACCTGTCCACCATCCACCATTAATGAGACCCCTTGCCTGTGTCCATTCAGTGCTATGTGACTTCTTTCTTTTTTTCTTTTTTGCTTTTTGGGTCACACCCAGCGATGCACAGGGGTCACTCCTGGCTCTGCACTCAGGAATTACTCCTGACGGTGCTCAGGGGACCATATGGGATGCTGGGAATCGAACTCAGGTCGGCCGCGTGCAAGGTAAACGCCCTCCCCACTGTGCTATTGCTCCAGCCCCGCTACGTGACTTCTTCCCACTGTCCCAAACAGAAAGTGTGGCACTCACGAGATCACTGATCCCAGCCCTAGCACGGGCCCCGACCCATTCTGTCCCCCTCAAAGCAAGCTGGGGAGTAACATCAGCCCAGGACTGATGGTCGGGGTGCTCGTGGGTCACCGAGGCCTTCACCAGCAGGGTCACTTTCACCCTGCAGCCTAAGAGGACCATGGTCCCGGCACTGCGGGTCCTCCTGGCGCCTGCTTCCTTGTGAGATCTCTGGGGGTAACATCCTGCACCGCCTTCCCCTCAGTGGGGACCTGGGGGCGTCATTCCTGCCTCCCCTCTGTCTTCCCTCTCCTGAAGAGGCCTAGGGCAGGGCAGCCTCCCTGATGCGGGATTTCAGAAAAGCAGGTGTGGCCTTTGCTTCCCCGGCCCCGGGGAGTGGGTAGCTTCTTCCCCCTCAGCTACCCCCCTGGACCACATCTGCCTGACTCTGGGGATCAATTTCTAGATCTTCTTGACTCACTCAAATCTACACCCCTCACCCGGCCCTCAAACAGATTTGAATTTGGTAACTGGTTACCAGCAAGGGGGAGAGTGCTTGGTAATGGACTTCAGGAAGCTTCTGGCACTGGGTACCACTTTGCCTTGGAAAGGGACGCCCCCTACCTCCACTTGCCCTCTCTCCCCACTGCCACTTCCCTTTTTTTGCTTTTTGGGTCACACCCCATGATGCTCAGAGGTTCCTCCTGGCTCTGCACTCAGGTATTACTCCTGGCGGTGCTTGGGGGACCATATGGGATGCCGGGGATCGAACTTGGGTCGGCCGTGTGCAAAGCAAACGCCTTCCCTGCTGGACTATCACTCCAGCCCCGCAACGCCCCTTTCAACCAGACCTAACAGCTCAGTTCCCCAGATGCTCTCCCAGCCTCTCCCATCTTCAGTGGTCGCAGGCGACTCCGGGGCGGCCCGTGGACATGTCCTCACATTCCCTGCCCCTTGTCCTCGCCTCTCCTGGCCGGGTCACCTCCACTCCATCTACTACTCGCTGCTTGAAACATCCACATTCTATTTTCGGGGGGCAATCCCTCCTATCTGCACCCACTCCCCACTATTTTCTCGATTTTTCCCCCCTCTGGACAGGGAGTCTATTTTTATTTTATTTCCTGGAATTTGTCTTTTGAAATAATTAACCACCTTCGTGCAGCAATTTTTCTTCACCCGAGAATGCAAAATCACATAACACATCAGAATTTTTTTTTATCACCCACTTTAAATTATGCAGTTGCTGAATTGTGAGAAATATGTAGATGGGCCGGGGGAGTTGGGGTCCTCTGTTCCAGATTTCATGGAGGGCTCTATCCCTCCCAATCCAGATAGGAGAGAGTTGGGGTGACGAGTGGGGTTCAGCCACCCTCCTCTAGGAGCCAAACGTGAGAATCAATGTTGACGTCTCCAGGAGGACAGATATACAATGGCTGCATTCATTGTGGGATATCAAAAAAATAGTGTGAGACTAATATTCAGGGTCAGGAAAGACAGGGGCCCGGGGGACTGGTCAATGGTGGGCAGCTTGCCACAAGTGGAGGGGTTGGGGGGGCAAAGGTCAGTGAAGATAGAGAAGGGGCCAGTATGACAATAGTAGTTAGAAATGATAACTCTGGACAAGAACTTTGTGTTGAAAGTCTGTAAAGGAATATACATGATAACCTTTCAATATTCATGTTGCAAACCATAATGCCCAAAAGGGGGGGGGAGAGAGAGAGAGAGAGAGAGAGAGAGAGAGAGAGAATGCCTGTCATAGAGGCAGGTGGTGGGGAGGGAGGGGTTAGCAGGAGGGAAACTGGGGACATGGGTGATATTGGTGATGGGAAATGTACACTGGTGAAGGGATGGGTGCTAGAATATTAAATGACTGAAACTTAATCATGAACAATTTTGTAACTGTGTATCTCATTGTGATTCAATTAAAAATTTAAAAAAAATTCTTTTTGCATTTTTTTGGGTAACACCCAGTGATGCACAGGGGTCACTCCTGGCTCTGCACTCAGGAATTACTCCTGGCGGTGCTCAGGGGACCATGTGGGATGCTGGGAATCGAACCTGGGTTGGCCACATGCAAGGCAAACGCCCTACCCGCTGTGCTATCGCTCCAGCCCCTAAAATTTTTTTTAATTTTTTAAAAAAAATCTTTTCCTTTTCCTTCCTCTGCAAACTGTTTCTTCGCCTGTTTTTCCCTTCAGTCAAGACACTGCCCCTTGCCCTGGCCAGCTGGCCCACCTTACGCTTCCAATAGCCCTGAGTGCAGGACTTCAAGCTCAGACATCGCCAAACTGAGGCTCAAGGGA
This sequence comes from Sorex araneus, assembly GCF_027595985.1. Lineage (NCBI taxonomy): Eukaryota > Metazoa > Chordata > Mammalia > Eulipotyphla > Soricidae > Sorex > Sorex araneus. The sequence continues at coordinate 8,058,160 of NC_073302.1, read as the reverse complement.
GCCCAATGCATGAGCCAGCGGCATGTGGCCCGGCAGCCCGGAGAAATGTCCTTTTCCCGGTGACCTCTCCATGGTGTCAGGGGTCAGTCTTTCCCCATCTGCCTCCCAGCCTCCCTGCGCTGTGCCGACAGCCCGCTTGCTTCTGTGGAGCGCTAGCGGACCACCCGGAAGGGAACCCCGTGCAGGTCACTGGGAAACGCCCAGCAGACCCCTGTGACTTGTAGCGTGGGCCCATGTCTGTGGCATAAACGCCACCACCGGAACAGACCACGGGCCACCCGTGATGATCCAGTCACCAGCTCACCCCGACATTCCTGAAAATGTCACCAGCTGTTCTTTTGGGCCGACTTCAGCAGGAGGTGGCATCTACCCGCCCCTTACACCCTGCAGACTCTCTTCTGCCTCTCACGGCTCATATTCTCTCCTGCCCTCTATTAGTGGGTGGGCAAATGACCCCTGCTCCCCTGCGGCCTGTGGTACTGCAAAGGCAGACGACCCTCCTCTGTCCTTCAACCACTGACCGTCCCCTCCACCCAACGCCCCATCCTCATGTGCGTTCTGCAGTGCCCCAAGTTCTGCAGAGACTAGACCCCTCCCCCAGGGCCCGCCCCTGGGAGCCCACCCCTGCAGAGATCAGACCCCTCCCCCAGGACCCGCCCCTGGGAGCCCACCCCTGCAGACACCAGACCCCTCCCCCAGGACCCGCCCCTGGGAGCCCACCCCTGCAGAGACCAGACCCCTCTCCTAGGACCCGCCCCTGGGAGCCCACCCCTGCAGAGACCAGACCCCTCCCCCAGGACCCGTCCCTGGGAGCCCACCCCTGCAGAGACCAGACCCCTCCCCCAGGACCCGCCCCTGGGAGCCCACCCCTGCAGAGACCAGATGTCCTGGGAAGACCTTAAAAGTCTGTGGCCCTCGCTAGCCTACAGGCCAGGTCGGGTCCCTCCTGGCGGTGTGGGGGTGGTGACTCCGGCTCTTGAGCCACTGGAAGGAGTGAGAGGGGAGGCTTCAGTCCCGCAGACACCCGGGCGACCTATGAGGTGTCTTGGCCACTCTCTCTCATGCCTCATCTTCTGTCCCTCCCTTGCTCAGCGCCCCGCCCCCGGCTCCGCCCCCGCCCCTCCTCCCCCAGCCTCCTTCACTTCCTCAATCTAGGACCTTCTCACCTCCACAAGTTTGCCCAAATTTTGCCCACCACCACCACCCGGGGGCTGGAGTGATAGCACAGCGGGTAGGGCGTTCGCCTTGCACGCGACCGACCGGGGTTCGATTCCTCTGCCCCTCTCGGAGAGCCCGCCAAGCCACCGAGGGTATCCCGCCCGCATGGTAGACCCTGGCAAGCTCCCCATGACGTATTCAATATGCCTAAAACAGTAACAACGAGTCTCACAATGGAGACGTTACTGGTGCCCGCTCGAGCAAATCGATGAGCAACGGGATGACAGTGACAGTGACAGTGACCACCCGGGCTGCTGCTGCCCCAGATCTTGGTGTGACTCAGCCCCCGACTTCAGGGGCAGTTCCCTGACCACCTGGCCCGGAGCACGCCGAAGGCCCCCCCTCTGTCGTGCTGTTCTTTTCCTGCTCCGTTCCTCCATCTGCCTCTCACGCACGTGCTCGAGTGCTGCTGACTCTCTTGGCTGTGCCCTGCGGAGTGCCAGCCTGGGGGGACCGAGCTGCTCGCAGCCGTTTGCCCCCACTGTCCCCAGACCCGAGCAAGCCCAGCCCGCGAGAGCCAGTAAAGGCGGAGGAGTGTGAGCGGGCAAACGAAGATTCTCTGGACCCCTCCTCGGCCACAGGAGCTGTGGGGCCGCTGCTAAGATATTGTCATCAGGGCCTTGCCATCGTGATCCTTTCCGGGAACCTGCTTGTTGTTAGAGATTTTTTTTTCCAATTTTTTAATTAATTAATTAATTAATTAATTTTTGAATTAGTGAGTCACAGTGAGGGTACAGTTACAGATTCACGCCTTTTCGTGCTTGTTTTTCCCTCATGCAATGTTCGAGAGCCCATCCCTCCACCAGGGTCCATTCTCCACCACCTATGAACCCAGTATCCCTCCCACCCCCCCATCCCATCCCCGCACCCCACCCCACCTCTGTGGCAGGGCATTCCAATTTGTTCTCTCTCTCTCTCCTTCTGGATGTTGTGGTTTGCAACAGGGGTATTGAGTGACCATCGTGTTCAGTCTCTAGTCTACTTTCAGCACGCATCTCCCTCCCCGCGCAGGATCTCCAACCACATTTTACTTGGTGTTCCCTTCTCTATCTGGGATGACTTTCCACCAACATATGAGGCCAGCTTCCAAGCTATGGAGTCAACCTCCTGGCATTATATACTACTATTCTTGGGTATAAGTCTCCCACTCTGTTATTTTATATTCCACAGATGAGTGCGTTGTTAGAGACTTTTTTCCTCTCTTGTTTACCGTGTCCTGTGATCCCTCGAAGCCTTTGGGAAAATCTAATCTGAACTTTTGGGAAGTCCTGATCCTGGCAGGCACAAGCTTCCCACCTTCTGACCCCCAGGTCCCTCTAATCGTACCCCTCCAAGCCCCATCCGGGGTACCCCACAGCCGGAGGACTGCATGGGTGTGAGACCTCCCTCAGAGCCCACGTTCTCGCCTTGGGTATCAGTTTTCTCGGCAGCCCAGGTCCCCCACACTGGACGTTTCGATCCATAAGAGGAACCTCCGCAGCGTTCTGGCCACCCAGGACCGGTCCAGGAAGCCCAATCTCCAGGTGTGGGCAGAGAAAACGAAGAGGCTCTTCCCGTCAGGCCCCCGGTCCTTGGCCCACCTTCTCCCTGTGCCTCTGCTCTCTCCCCAGGCACCTGGCAGTGACCCATCTCTGGAGGACCCCATTTTGGATGAGGGGCCCCCATGACCTTATTTTACCCTCAGTACCCCCTTACCAAATGCACTCAGACCCGGGGCCATGGCGTTAGAACTTAAATTTGGATATCTGGGGTGCATACCCTCTAACACCTCCCCTGACAATAACCCCACTCTGTTCCCCCTGACTAGCCACCCCTCGGGCGATACTGGTCACAGTCCAGTTTCTGGACTCCCACTGTCCCTCGCTCCACACACCCCATCCCATGGGTCCTTTTTTTTTTTTTTTGCTTTTTGGGTCACACTCAGCTATGCTCAGGGGTCACTCCTGGCTCTGCACTCAGGAATTACCCCTGGCTGTGCTCAGGGGACCATATGGGATGCTGGGAATCGAACCCGGGTCGGCCGCGTCCAAGGCAAACGCCTTACCCGCTGTGCTATCACTCCAGCCCAGCCCATGGGTCCTTGGAGCTCTGTTGGGTCAGAACAACTGTTTGTTTCTGAGCCACACCCAACAACGCTCAGGGGTTACTCCTGGCTCTGCACTCCGAGATTTCTCCTAGTGTTCAGAGGGTGATATCGGATGCCGGGGATTGAACCTGGGTCGGCGGTGTGTAAGGCAAGTGCTCTACCTGCTGTACTATTTCTCAGATCCCCTCGGTTTTTTTGCTGTTTTTTTTTTCCTCTCCATCTGCAGACAATCCCTCCCTTCCCCGCCTCCCAGGGAGCCTGACTTTACCTGGCCCTCATCCCACAGGAAGCAGGGGCAGAGCCTTGGCAGGAGAAACAGGTCGATGGGATATTTCTCTGTGTTGCCCAAAGCTCTCTGCAACTTGCTCCCTCCCAGAATAACCCGCTGAGGTGGAGAGTAACGCGTCCAGCACCCCGCGCCAGGGTGTACATGCGCCTTCCAACTTTCCCTGGGAACACGCACCGTTGGAGACACCAAGGCCGCTGGGATCCCTGAGACTCACCAGCTGTCACTAGCCGGCTCTGCGCTCTGTCAGGCAGCAGAACTTGGCCCTGTTCGGAGGATCTCAGGAAACAGTTCCGCGCCTAAGTGCTCTGGGAAAATTCAGCTCTGTCCAGATGAAGGGATTACACCGTGCTTTGTTATTGTTATTGAATTCTAAATGGTGACATAGAAATTATTTCCCTGGAGTGCAGTATATATATCGCTGCTAAATAATAGAACTTTCCTGATTTGGAATAATTGGGATGGTGGGGGCGGGAGAGGGTGTTCGTGAATTAGTGATAAGTCTGAATTATGGGACATTGCAAAAATTTTATTACTTTCAAATTAATGCAAATTAATGAGTAACCCTGTAATGTCAAGATGTGGTCCCTTAGGAAAGCTGTTTTAATGAACAGATAAGAATCACGGGTAATTAGGCCACTGCCGTAAACAAGGGGGCATACACTGAGTGGTTTTGAAAATGCTGGAAAACTTTTTAAAAAAAAAATAAGTGAGGGTCAGAGAAATAGCATAGCAGGTAGTATGTTCTTCCCCCCTTGCACATGGCTGATGCAGGTTTGATCCCCAGCGTACCCTATGGTCCCACAAGCACTGCTAGAAGTGATTCCTGAGCCAGGAGTAACCCCTGAGTATCGTCAAGTAAGCCCTGAGTGCCCCCCAACAAAAAAAATTTTTAATAAGTGAACTGGACTCTCCGTGATTGGCAGATCTTGACATAATCCCCTGCCTGGATCACATTACAAACAAAAAGCTCAGAAGCTGCAGGGGTGCGGTTCATTGGAAAATGTGGCTGTTCCCCAAACAGTAGGCTGGGCACAGGGACTTGGGTGTTGGCACCCCACAGTCTTGCAAACAGCCCAGGAGCCCCACAAGCCTGCAGATGACTGTCCGTCAGCTGCCTCCTGTCCATCAGCAGCCTGCCGCCACACACACAGTACACAGACTCTCACAACTTACTCCCCGTTCACTACATTATTACATACCTGCAGGCATGCGTACTTGCAGCCAAGTTACCAGGTCACATGGTCTGCCAATTTACTCACCACAGCACATTTATGCAAACATATAACACAGCAAAGACACAGCAGAAACAATGTTCATCTCAGGATGCAAAGACGGGCAAGAGATGCCCTTCCCCAAGGCCACTCTCCATGCCCATCTTTCTCTCAGAGGAGAGCACATTGCATACTCTCCGAAGAGTGCTCACCTTGCTTCTGGAAAGGAGACAGCGATTCAGGTCCCACTCTGTTCTCTCCTCCTGGTCCTGCGGAGATGATGCGTCCCTAGAAAAGAGCAGCAGCACAAAACTTTGGCAGCCAGAGGCCAGAACGATAGTACAGCAGGTAGGACACTTGCCTTGCACACAGCAGACCCGGGTTCAAACCTGCCAGCCCATATAGTCCTTGAACACTTCCAGGAGTAATTCTTGGGTGCAGATCCAGGAGTCACCCCTGAGCATCACTTGGTGTGGCCCCAAAACAAAAAGTGCTGGTGGCCCACAGCCAGCGGGGTGGGGCCTGAGCCTTTGCTGTGTGTCTGAGCTGAGGCCTCTAATATGTTCTTTGCTGCTGGGAAAGGGGGGGATGAGCAGCAGCATTTTACAGATGACGAACTGCATCTCTCCCCCAACAGCACCGCAGCCACCATGGACCAAGCCAGGACAGCCTCTGGGCTCAGAGAAAGTGACTAACCTGTAGGGAAGGTGGAAACGGGGAACTTGAGCCAAACCGGAGATGGTGAGGCTGGAGAGGGTGGGGTCTGGGCTACACTGAACAGGGCTGGATCAAGTAGGAAGCTGGTTCCCTGGGAGGTGCAACAGCCATGGGGTAGCAGGGAAACAAGGTACCCAAAATGTTCTCCCGAACCAGGGTCCTGCAGCCGACTTCGCTAGAAAAGACGCATAGGTTTGATGTTGCCACTTGGAGCGACGCGAGTCCAATGCTGGGTTTACGAAGAGCTACTGGTGACGAGGGAACGTGATAGCCACCTACCCTGCCAGTAACTGCACTGCAAGCTTCGGTGCCCAAAAGGAAAAAGAGAAGTGCCTGCCATCGATACAGGCTGGGGCGACAGGAGGGAAACTGGGGACATTGATGGAGGGAAGTAGACGGTGAAGGAATGGGGGCTCAGACATCATACGGCTGAAATCAACCCTGAAAAACTTTACATCCCACGGTAATTAATTTTTTTTTTGCTTTTTGGGTCACACCCGACGATGCACAGGGGTCACTCCTCGCTCTGCACTCAGGAATCATTCCTGGCGGTACTTGGGAGACCATATAGGATGCTGGGAATCGAACCTGGGTCAGCCGCGTGCAAGGCAAACGCCCTACCCGCTGTGCTATCGCTCCAGTCCCCCATGGTGATTAAATTTTTAAAAATTCAAAAGAAGAGCTGGTGTGCAGCTACTGGTCACCAGACACTTTCAGGGAAATATCTCCTCTGGTCCTTCACAGACCCCCACGGGGGAGTCTGGTTCCTCACCTGGCCACAGTCACAGCCAGAGAGCGGCAGAGCCGGGACTCAAGCCCACCCCAGTCCACACTCTTCTCCTCCCTTGTGTGCCCCTGGCGTGGTGGGCTTGAGGGGGCGCTGAGAATAACAACACCTGGCCCAGTCTGGAGCCCTGGTGTGAGGAGAGAGTCAGGAGCCCTTGGTGCCACCTTGTCCAGGTGTGCAGACTAGAAAGGAAGAAGGAAAGGCAAGAAGTTTTCAGGCACTGAGGGCTGGCACAATAGCACAGCGGGTAGGGCATCTACCTTGCGCACAGACGACCAGGTGTTGGTACCCCGATCACCGCCAGACATTTTTCCCAACTATAGAGCCAAGTGTAAGCCCTGAGCACAACCAGGTGTGTCCCCAACCCCCTCACCCCAAAATAGAACTTTTTAGGTGCCGTTGAAAATATTTGGATTTGAGGACAGGGGATTATGAGACAAGGGTGCTAGGAAAGCTTTATTAGCAATTAATGATCAATAAGGGTTACTGGGGTCAGTTTTGTTTTTACCATACCTTTAATTTTTAAGTTGATATTCTTTTTTTTTTTTTTGCTTTTTTGGGTCACACCTGGCAATGCACAGGGGTTACTCCTGGCTTTGCACTCAGGAATTACTTCTGGCGGTGCTCAGGGGACCATATGGGATGCTGGGAATCAAACCCGGGTTGGCCGCGTGCAAGGCAAACGCCCTACCTGCTGTGCTATCACTCCAGCCCCCAAGTTGATATTCTTTTTTTGGGGGGGTCACACCCGGCGTTGCACAGGAGTTATTCCTGGCTCATGCACTCAGAAATTACTCCTGGCGGTGCTCGGGGGACCATATGGGATGCTGGGAATCGAACCCAGGTTGGCTGCGTGCAAGGCAAATGCCCTACCTGTTGTGCTATCGCTCCAGCCCCCAAGTTGATATTCTTGAAACCAACACAATGCATATCACGGGAAGAAAGAGATGCCCAGCTACATACCACGGGAATGACATGGAAGCACCATACAGGTCCCTTGACCCTCCAGACCTCTGAGCATGTCACAGAGAGCAGTGGACAGGGAGGAGGAGCAAACGGGAAAGTGTAATTTTATCAGCACCGTGGACAGCAGCCAAGTGCGGAGGATGGGGCACTGTCCTGGGTCCTAGAGGTAAGACGTTAATCAAGCCAGCCACGTGCCACGCGCCACCCCTGGGGACACATATGTCAACTCCCTTCAGCGGCTCAATGTACCCTCCTAGTAGATGTCATTTCCCCCATTTCATAGGTGTAAAGACTGAAGACCGAGACGGAGCACTTCTTGTCTACTTGCACAGAGTGAGGAATAGAACGTGGAACCATAGGGCTAGGGATCGAGACCATATTCCGGGCTGTTCCTACCTATACCAAAGGCTGCCCACTCCCCATGACCAGCAGTGGGGGCGGGGGGACTATCAGACACAGGCTACCTGGACCCAGACCCAAAGAGGGAGTGATTTTTGAGTCCTGGAGCACTGGGGGCAGGGAGCCCCGGAAAGCAAGTGTCCAATGACTCCAGCCATATTCCTGTCTCGTGGTGACAAGCAATGCTTAAGTAAGGGGGGGAGGGAGAAGCCCCTGGCCGCAGACCACCGATGAGGGAGGCTCAGCTGTCTCACAACCAGGCTCTGTCGCCCTGCCGCAGAGGTTTGGGGCTGTCTTTTCTCTCCATCTGTCTCCACACTGGGACCCCCTCTTATCATCCAGCATCATCTGCCCCCTCGAGCCTTATTGCCGAGCTCCATAACTTTATGTGGGAAAGATCAGTCTGAAGAATTGGCCTGAGTTCTGCTTCAGAAGAGCTTTGAACTCTGAGCTGAAGAATTTAAGTTTAAAATTTTAGTATCAGACCCACAGAGATAGTATCGTGAGTAGGGCTCTTGCCTTGCACACGGTCAACTTGGAGTCAATCCTCAGCACTTCAAAGCTCGCCCCCCCACCTAGTGTCAGGAGTGATTCCTGATCCCTGAGTACAGAGACAGGGGTAAGCCCTGAGCACCACCTGGTATGGTCCCCTTCCCCCCAGAATTTAATATTATGGGAAGTCCTGTAAAAAAATCTTTTTTTACTTTAGAGATTCAACTAAAACCCAGGCACAGCACAGAATGATCTCTCTCCTATGTGGGATTGCAAGATATACAGCACTGTAGTAACAAAGGACCAAAGACAATATCATGCTAAGCCACACAGTTGAGATGGTTAAAGGGAAGGGGGTTGGTGTCTTTAGGGAAGGGAGGTTGATATACTGGTGAGGGGTGAGGTGTTGGAATTACATGCATGAAAAACCATCATTAACAATACTGAAGACCACAGAAGATTAATCAATAAACAAAACATAAAAATAGATAAAATAGAATCTAGGCATAGCCCACAGCACACATTTCCTCATGAAATTGCCGCAACCTTGTAACAAACAATTCTGAGATGCTCCTGTCAACCTCCTTCTTTCAGTTACTGAAGCAGAGGCTGGGAGTGGAGAAGGACACAGAGGTGGAGCTGATGTTAGGAAAGATGAAATCATGAAATTTGCTTATAAGTGGATGGACATGGAGAGTTTCATGCTAAGTGAAATGGATCAGAAAGAGAAGGATAGTCATATCCTTTATATACCACTCATTTGTGGTATATAAAATAACATAATATGAGACTGACACCCAAGGACAGTAGACACAAGGGCCAGGAATATTGCTCCATAGTTGGAAGCCTGCCTCATGAACTGGGGGAGAAGGCAGCTGGAATAGAGAAGGGATCACTAAGTCAATGACGGTTGGAGGAATCATTCGGGATGGGAGATGTGTGCTGAAAGTAGATAAAGGACCAAACATGATAACCTCTCACTATCTGTATTGCAAACCATAATACCCCAAAGGAGAGAGACATTATTGGGGAAACTGTCTGCCATAGAGGCAGGGGGAGGGTTGGAAAGGGGGCGTATACATATGGGACATTGTGGAGAATGTGCACTGGTGGAGGGATGGGTGTTTGATCATTGTATGATTAAAATTCAAACATGAAAGCTTGTAACTGTATCTCATGGTGATTCAATAACAAAAATAAGAGAGGTGGAGCTGAGACAGATGAAAACTCAGGTCAGCTCAGTTCCTTATCCTGCACCCACTGTCAGGCCCAGGGTCATTCTGTCCTGGGGCATAAGGGCCTGAGCTCCCCCCTCCCCCCGTGCCTTTACTTTTAGGGTTGTGCATGCCAGGGCCAGCACACTTAGCCATGGCACGCATCATAGTTTTGTGTGTGTGTGTGTTTTGTAGTTTGATGGTTGTGTCAGTTTGCACAGTGCTCTCTGGGGGCTGCACTCTTAGTTGGGGGCACAGGTTGGGGTGGTGACGCTCACCTGTGGTGCTCACCTGGCGCTCTTCATGTGGTTAATTTACATGCCTGGTTGTGGGGTGTCTAGAAAAGTGTTTGTGGTGCCAGGGTGACAGACAGCAGAGCTTGGCACATGTGGGACTCCAGGGGTTTGTCTTCTTGACCAGATACTGGCCAGGCAGGAACCCTCAATCACTGTGTTATCCTGGGGGGTGTCCAGAAGTCACCTCTGTGAGTGTCCTCACTCGCAAAATAGAATATCCCTCCAGCAGTGACCCTGGCCTGGCCAGGAGGGTGAGGTGTGGACCCTGTCATGGAGGGGGTCCTGGGCTAAGGTCAGTGAGCCCTGCAGTGCTCAGGGCCAACATCAGTGATGGCCTTGGAGAGTTGTCCTGGCCATAGGGCCGGGTTGGTGGCTATCCTTGATGTTGGGGTTCTGACTCCTTCCCCTCCACCATCTCAGCACAAGGCGCTACCCCCTACCCAAGGCGTCTGATCACTCCACAGTCCTTCTCCTCACCCTCACAGCAGGAACCCTCCGGGACCCGGCCCAGGCTGTCTCGGGCTGATGCCCTCTTGTTCCCCACTAGGCTAAAGCGTGAGTAAGACCCCTCTTTCTCCAGGAAGCCTTCTTTGACTCCCCAAGCCTGGTAGGTATCACTGCCCCCTTCTCCCGAGGGTTCCATGAGCACTGGGAGGAGGTGTCAGGGGGTGAATAGAAGGTCAGGCAGGTGTGTGTGGTGGTGGGGGGGGGTTTCATTGTCCCCACAATCCACCTCCATGGCTCGGGAGGTTGCTAGGAGCAGCAGGCGCGGGCTGGGCTGGCCACCTGGGCTCGGCCTCTCCTGGGAGGGTCCCAGGTGTGGGGCTTTGTGAGACTGGCCCCAGGGGCGGCTCTGCTTACCTGCTGATGGGAGCAGGAGCCAGCGGCCTGTCCCAGGAGGACCGGGCCACCAGCTGGCTGGGCTCGAGGCAGGCACTGCCCAACCCCCATGCTCTTAGCTGCCAGGAGAGGCCAGGCAGGCAGGGAGCAGCCCGAGGTCAGCGTGAGGACCCGGATTTAAGTCTGGGACCCGGTTCTGCATGATCACGTCGGGAACTCCATGTGTGCACATCCGCCCACTGAAATGCCCTCTGGGTCTTTGTGTGGGTCCTGGGCAGGCCTCACGTGTTGTGAGTGCTGACGGTGTGTCCTCCAGGCTCAGGGCCTGCGGACTGAGGGTGAATTCCCAGGAATGTGACGTGTGCAGCTGTGTGCGTGCTGACCTGCGCCTTTCACCGCCCAGCCACGCTCTGTGACCTTAGGCAAGACACAGCCCTCTCCTCGTCTAGAAAATGGAGTGAGAGTTTTCACTTTCATTCGTACTAATTTTCGCAAAACTCTCAGCCCAGCAGCTGGTTCAGAGGTAGCATTACAAAATATTGGCAATTATTCTCCAGAGGGTGTGAGCTTATGAGTTTAGGTGCAGAATGGTTCTGTGCGGGCTGGAGCAATAGCACAGTGGGGAGGGCATTTGCCTTGCATGCGGTCAACCCGGGTTCGATTCCCAGCATCCCATATGGTCCCCCGAGCATCACCAGGGGTAATACCTGGCATCGCCAGGTGTGACCCAAAAAGAAAAAAAAAAAGGTTCTGTTCTCAGGAGTCACTCTGGACATGATTCAGGGGACCATATATGTAGTGTTGGGATGAACATAATGTCTCTCTAGCCCACAGTGGAGATTTGGCCACTATATAAATGCAGTTCATGTTTGCATTTTTTAGAGGTCAGCTTTATTGGGGTACCATTTATACATGTTAAGTTCACCCCTCTGGGTTTGCGGTTCTGTGAAGGGTCAAGTTACAGAACACTCCATCATCTCCCGGCTTCCTCCCTGCTCCTGTGTCATTGGTGCTCCCCCCAAGTCCCGCCCACGGCAACCACGGATCCACTTCCGGTCACCCTACTCATTGTTGCAGCATGTCCCCTGAATGGGAGCAGGCAGAAGCAACCTCTCCAGGGCTGCTCCTGCCCTTAGCTGGCCGCGTCTCAGCTCAGCCAGGCTGTACATCACAGATTTTTCTTTCCCCACCGGGAAGTCACTTTATGATGTGTGCTGAGCCATGTGTGATGCACACGTGTATTGAGTTCACTCATCATGGAAGCGTGCTCACGTTGCCTCGGAGTTTGGGGATTTGGCAATATTGTCATGCTCGGCTTGGGTGAACGTGGTTTTATTTCTCTTAGGTACGTGCTTAGGGGTTGCTGGGTCATGCAGAAGGGAATAGTTAACTTCACAAGAAACTCCAGTCAAGCGTTTTTGAATGGAGTCAACCTAAAGGCAGTATGGTCACTGGGTGAAGGCCTAGAGTGCCCCCTCAGACCCCAGAGGGCAGAGCTTCCTGGCCCCTGGGCTCCATGCCACTGGGACACAGTTGATAGAAGCCGTGGGTGACCAGAGCATAGCTTGATATGTGATGTGTCACTTGGGTTTTTATGGGGGGGGGGTCCTAAGTGTGGTCAGGAGGGGCGGGGGCCTCTCCTGGTGATTTCCAGACTCCTGGGCCAGTGGCTCAGAGTGAGAGCCTGGGGGTGCAGCAGTGCTTGGGCCCTGCAAAGCCAGGATAGGGGACCATGTGGCATCCAGGTCAGAGTGGGGCTGGGGGGGCTGGAGCGATAGCACAGCGGGTAGGGCATTTGCCTTGCACGCGGCCGACCCGGGTTTGAATCCCAGTATCCCATATGGTCCCCTGAGCACCGCCAGGAGTAATTCCTGAGTGCAGAGCCAGGAGTAACCCCTGTGCATGGCTGGGTGTGACCCAAAAAGCAAAAAAAAAAAAAAAAAAAGAGTGTGGGGTTGGCCATGCGAGCCAGGCTCCCTAACTCCTTCGCGGCCTCTCTAGCCACCACTTGCTTATTGTTTGTTGGCCTTTGTGTTTTCCTAGTAGTGCCTTTTCTTTGTGTTCCACGGAATTGCCTATCCGTGATGCCGGATGGGAGAGAGTGAAAATAAGCCTCTTTGGTCTGCCCGGCTAGTTGGAGAAGTTTCCTGCATTAGACTCGGTTGACAAGGAATGGGGTAAATAAAGTCCTCCGGGCGGAGGAAGCTGCCAGTGTAAGGGCCCTGGGAGAGGCTCAGGGGCCAGGCGGAGCACGGCGAGGCTGGGCTGGGGCTGGATCTGAAGCAGCCCTGAAGGGCTGGAGCGAATCAGAAAACGCCTTGATGTTTCCAGAAGTTTCCTCCACCCCAGGCGCTCTGGAAACGCGCGCGGCACCTGCGCGTCCAGGTGACGGACGAGGCGCCTCGAATTGGGGACCTGGGCAGCAATGGGGCTTCAAAAGGTAAAGCGCCCCGTTCTGTGGGTACGACCGTCCGGGTGCGGTGAGACTTGGAGCCGAGTGCGGGGTTGGGGGGAGGGGCGGGGGCGCATGGCCCCTTGCAGGGAGCCCACGGCAGGAGGGGTTGCTGGTGGGGGGTGGCGCTCTGGCTGCAGGGCCCGGCCCCGGGGGTGCCTCTCGCGCTCCATGCTGACCCGATTCAGCTGTCAGTCACTCAGGCGAGCCCGGCTTGGAAGGGCCCCAGAGAGCGGGCGATTCGCGCAGCCGGGCGGGCCCATTGTCCGCTGGGATCCTGCTTGCCAAGAGCAACAAAGAGCTCAGCCAAGAGCTGGCTCGGGGCTCGGCGGCCTGGGGGGCTGGGGAGCGGGGGGAGGGGCTTCCCGGGGCGGCCCCAGGCGAGGCCCGGGGGGTTGGGGAGTGGCGGGTGGGGGGGGCTCCGCTTTCCCCTTGCGCCCTGTGAGCTGCGCAGAGATCGTGCGGGCGCTCACTTGTTGCCCGAAGCGCGCGCGCCCCGGGCCCGGGGGGTCGTCGCCCCGGGTCGCCTCAACTCGCCGACAGCTCCGGGCCCCCAAGGGGCGACCCCCGGAGCCTTCCAACCGGACCCCCCAGCTGGTTCTAGCTGGGTTTCGCCCTGGGCGCGCGCAGGCCGCGGGTCCGGGGGTCGGAGCCGGGGACGTGCGCTTCGCCCAGCCAGGCTGAGGGTCCGCCGGGGTCGCCCCCCAAGCCTCGTTCGGGCTGCACGACTGCCCTTTGCTCACCTTGGTGGAGAGGGCCAGCGGCTTCCTGTTGAGTGACCCACAGGTGCAAGTGTGTGTGAGTGTGAGTGTGAGTGTGTGTGTGTGTGTGTGTGTGTGTGTGTGTGTATCCGTGTGCGTGCTTTGTACTGCTTTGTACCTGCCTGCGTCCCTGGTGGCCAGGCGACGTTGGGGGGGGGGGTTGTTTGGCGGGTTCCTGCGTGTCAGCAGGGGTGGTGGTGGGTGGAGGGGCGAGTGTCCGCAGACAACCCCCTGCGGTGCGGGGACAGGGGCCCGGCTCCTCCCAAGCTCGCCCTGGGGGGGCTCCTCAGAAACCTGGCCCTTCCAAAGGGACCAGCTCCCAGGAGTTCAACTTATTTTGCTCAACAAACATCACGGAGGCGGGGTTGCGGGGGCGGGGCGTGCTGCCTCCCTCCTGGTCCTCTGGGATGACCCTCCCAGAGCCAGCCTAGGGAGGCCATCTCCTTGGACCCCGGTCCTCAGGTCGCACGCAGCATGAAATTCCGAGCAGAGCCCCAGGCCGGCGGGAAGGGTTAAGTCGCCTAGTCCATAAAGGATTCCTCCAGGAAAGACCCGGAATCCCAGAAGTTATCAAGAAACGGGTGAAGGGTAGCACCTGCTTTGTCTTACTTGTTCTTGCCACACATGCTCTCAGGCTGGGGCCCCTCCTGGCTTGTTGCTGTGGGTGCCCCCCCCCCCCCCGGGAGCCCAGGCCTCCTGCATGTGAGGCCCTAGGAGCCATCTCCCTGTCCCCAACAGATTCGACTCTTTAAACAATAAAATGTATCTGTACAGTCAAAAGAATCAAAGACATTTAGTTAAAAGAAACTGAGAATAAGGATAATTTAGATTATAAACACGGAACAAAAATCTGTCGCATATACATATTCCATTCAAACAAGAAAGTAACTGATCTAATGGTAAAATGGGCTGTAGCACTGCAATGTAGCACCGTCATCCCATTGTTCATTGATTGGCTCGAGCGGGCACCAGTATTGTCTCCATTGTAAAACTTGTTGTTACTGGTTTTTTTTTTTGGGGTCACACCCGGCAATGCACAGGGGTCACTCCTGGCTCATGCACTCAGGAATCACCCCTGGCGGTGCTCAGGGGACCATATGGGATGCTGGGATTTGAACCTGGGTTGGCCGCGTGCAAGGCAAATGCCCTACCCGCTGTGCTATCACTCCAGCCCCAATTGTTGTTACTGTTTTTGTCATATTGAATACCCCATGGGTAGCTTGCCAGGCATTGCTGTGCGGGCGGGATACTTTCGGTAGCTTGCCAGACTCTCCGAGAGGGACGGAGGAATCGAACCCGGGTTGGCCATGTGCAAGGCAAACGCCCTACCCGCTGTGCTATCGCTCCAGCCCGGTAAAACGGGCTAGACCCATATTTCAGGAATATCACTAAGGCCAGGAACTAGAGGGAAAAAAAGTTGAAGTTCTAGAGTAACAATAAAAACCAAGTGAGGGAGACGCTTTTGTTTTGGGGCCACACCCAGTGGTGCCCAGCATCTGCTCCTGGATCTGTGCTCAGAAGTGGCTCGAAGCAGGGCTGGGAATTTGAACTAAGGTCAGATGTCACGTGCCACTGGTCTCAAGGTAAGCCCTTCACCTCCTCTACCATCTCTCCAGACCCAGGAACCACTTTTACCAAATAAATTTGTTGAATGAAAGATGGAACCATTCAGGGATAGAGTGAATGCAGAGACATGAACTCTCCAGCTGGCGGAGGCCGGTCCACTGCTGTCTCCCCAGGCAGACTCGGGAACAGTGCTCCCAGTCCACATCCCAGCACCTCCACTTAGCAAAACCTATCCTCCAAAATGACAAGCACATGCGTACAAAGATGTGTGGGGAGGTTTAATTCTTTAAAGCATGGCCAGTAATACTAAATATTGAGAAGCAACTTAAATGCCCTTCCACAGAATTCTGGCTGAATCAGTTATGGCGTAGCTATTGTCTGGAAACCAAAATACTCCATTCATCGAAGGGGATGCTCCCAAGCAATGCTCAAGGGGCCCAAGGACCACCCGGCTAAGCAGTTCAATGCTTGGATCCTGTACTGTGTACTATACTGCTCAGACCCAAGGGATCTGGGGCTATCAGAGCCACCCAGGGGTACTGGGGAGCATGAGGTGGAGATCAAACTAAATACTCACTCTTGCCTGTTAAACTACCTTTCTGAGTCCCAGTTCTCACATTCTTTAAAAGGATCAAGCAGGTTGTCGCCATACCTTTGGCCCAGACTCCATCATCTAGGGACCAAGTTCACTGAGAAATCAACTTCCCAAAATTTAGGTATACGGGTCTTTGTGGCTAAAATTACCAGACTTTCTTGAAATTGAGATGGGCTACCTCTCCCCACCTCCCGTACTTCCAGAAGCCCTGGCAGTTATGGTTATGGTTACTTCCCAAACCACCTCTGACGCCACCATGTAAACACACCTACGACCCTGCTCCAGAGACTCATAAATAAATCTCAAAAGAGATCAACCCACTGCAAAAAGTTTTCAGCCACCCCCTTACAGTTGAGACATCAGGGGCACCCCAGCAATGGACAGGTCAGCCCAGTGCCTGCCCAGACAGAGACCCTCAGCCCCTCACTCCCACACTTCTAAGTCACTGCCATATCTCTGGCCAGACTCCATCATCCTGGGGCTGAGTTTGTGAAGGAATTAACGTGCCCAAAGTTTAGGTTATTGACTCAAGAAGTAAGTGAAACCTCTGGATAAGAAGTGAGTGCAGAAAATAGATAAAGAAACAGACATGATAAAATTTCAGTATCTGTATGGCAAGTTATAAAGCCCAAAAGGAAAGAGAGAGAGAAAGAGAGCATGAGAGAGAGAGAGAGAGAGAGAGAGAGAGAGAAGTGCCTCCTATAGGGGCAGGCTGTGTCGGAGGGATGGGTGGGCTATTGGGAGGGAAACTGGGGTCATTGGTGATGGGAAATATACACTGTTGAAGGGAAAGGTGTTGGAGAATTGTATGACTGAAACCCAACCATGCACAATTTTGTGACTGTTTCTCACGGTGATTCAATAAAATTAAATTAAAAATTAAAAATAAATGAAATAATCAAGCAAGGGCCAGATGTTTGTCTTGCATGCGACCGACCTGGGTTTGATCCCTGGCATCCTTGATGGTCCCTCGAGGACCATCAGGAGTGATTCCTGCGTGCAGAGCCTGGAGTAACCCCTGAGCATTGCTGGGTGTGACCCCAAAACAAACAGACAAACAAAAGGATCAAGTAAGTCTGTACTATTGACAGAGAACCAAGAATGTTTTGTAACACTAAAGGCAAAAGTTAAAGCAATGTAAGTTTCCCCGGCTACAGTTCTGCTTCCGGGGCACCAGTGCTGTGCTTCCGGGGCACCAGTGCTCTGCTTCCGGGGTACCAGCGCTCTGCTTCCGGGGTACCAGTGCTCTGCTTCCCGGGGGCACCAGTGCTCTGCTTCCGGGGTACCAGTGCTCTGCTTCCCGGGGGCACCAGTGCTCTGCTTCCGGGGTACCAGTGCTCTGCTTCCGGGGTACCAGTGCTCTGCTTCCCGGGGGCACCAGCGCTCTGCTTCCGGGGCACCAGTGCTCTGCTTCCCGGGGCACCAGTGCTCTGCTTCCGGGGGTACCAGTGCTCTGCTTCCGGGGGTACCAGTGCTCTGCTTCCCGGGGCACCAGCGCTCTGCTTCCGGGGCACCAGTGCTCTGCTTCCCGGGGCACCAGTGCTCTGCTTCCGGGGGTACCAGTGCTCTGCTTCCGGGGCACCAGTGCTCTGCTTCCCGGGGCACCAGTGCTCTGCTTCCGGGGGTACCAGTGCTCTGCTTCCGGGGCACCAGTGCTCTGCTTCCCGGGGCACCAGTGCTCTGCTTCTACAGCACCAATGGCAGATGCTCCGTTGGCCAAGGTGGGGTGGATGTGGCTCTGGGGAGAGGGGCCGGATGGGGGTGGGGGTGACAGAACCAGGGGAGATGGGGGGCCGGTTCACACCTTTAGGGGCCTGGCTGGGAGGAGGGCTCTCCTTGAAGGTGCTAACGGGGGTCTTCCCCAGGAAGTCACCCTCGGCTCCCTGACGGAGCCTGGGCTGTGGTCACCCGCATCCAAAGGCACCTCCGGGTCACCTTCCTGGGCCGTCCCCATTGGGGACAGAATCTCCATGGATCTCGCTGTGGATGGGGTCTGAGCACTGTGACTGAGCACCCAGTGTGTAGGGGCTGTGGGGGACGGTGACGAAGGCGACTTGAGGTCATAGGGTAGGGCCCCGCCCCCCTTGTTTTGGGTCAAAAATTCAAACCCTGGCGTGTTCTGCGCTCCGATCTCTCCTGGTGGTGCTCAGGGACCCGCTGAGGTGCTGGGAACCAAACCCGGGCCAGTCGCAGGCAAGACCTTGCCCGCCCCCTCGCCGGGCTATCTCGCCTCTCCAGCCTCCAGAAGTCTCTCATGGGTCCGGGCTCTGTCTGTCTGCCTGTCTGTCCGTCTGCCTCCTCTCTTCCCTGCCGTAGGAGCACAGGGTGAGGAGGTGGCCATCTACAAGCCAAGCAGGGATGGTGACCAGGAACCAGATGGCCGGAGTCTTAGCCTTGGTTTCCCCCCACCCCCACCCCTGCCCAGGCCTCTTCCTGCCCTGGCTGCCCCCAAGGACATCGCTGTAGGACATCTGGGACTTGGGTGAAGAGGACAAGTGTGCCCGAGGAGGCACGTGGACTCAGTGTGTCCTGCGGCCTGCCAGCATCCCGGAAGTGGACAAGGAGACCGTCTCCACTGGCCGGCAGGTAAAGCCACCCCGAGTCAGGGCTGACCCTCGTGTGGCCCCTGAAACCGTGGGGTCCCGAAGTTCCGGCACTTCCGTGGGCTTCTCCTGGTTCTCCTGGGAGGCCGGTTCTGGGGCAGCCGCCGCCCTGCTGTGAGGAAGCTCGGGCGCCCCAGGACACTTCCCTTGCCCAGACATCCCCCTGGACAGGCTGCGCTGGCCGGCCAGACATGGGAGCCCAGCCCAGTCCAGTCTTCAGGCGCTGCCTCTCACCGCAACCACCAGGACCAGCCTTCCCCAGTTGCCACCGCACAGAGCCCTGGAGAGAGGAAGTGACCGCGGCTATTGGAAGCCACTCCACTTGGGGACGATTTACCCTGCAGCCCCCCCCCCCCGCCCCCCGCCGGGACACACGGCTCCTCCCCTCAGTGGCAGTGCCCGTCCAGCAGAGGGAGACACTGAGCTATCTCCTGTGCGCCCAAGATCTGCGGGTTCCAGGGTCACGGGTGATGGGGGTCCCTCGGAGCAGCCTAGGGGCAGGGAGTGCCAAGGCCCTGGGGCTGGGTGCAGCGAGGCATGTGCACATAGTCTTGAAACGGCGGTTGTACCTAGCTGGCTGGGAGGGGGAGGGGGGGAGGTCCACGGGGCGCCCAACACCCAGAGGTCAGAAAAGGCGGCTGCCCAGATGTGATCCGAGCGGCCACACATGTGCGGGCCCTCCATTGCTGAACGCCCCTGATCCCAGAGGCCATCTGACTACCTTCGGCACAGCAGCTTCTTGCAGAAATGCCTCCAGACTGTGAACTAAGCCACAGCCCCATGCTGCCCCAGGAGGGGAAAGGTTTTTCTCTCTCGGCTTTTCCTTTCGGGGTTGGGGGTGTGGCATGGCGACCACCATCTTATAAGGCCCACTAAAGAGAGGTACGAGCTTGCAAACATGCAATTTTTGACAGGAATTTCCCTGGACTTAGTTACTAAAATACAGAAATCCAAAACCGCGCGGCCGCAATACCTCACATCCCTTCATTCTCAGCAAGGGAAAACAAAGGATCAAATGCTGCCTTCTCAGCAGGTTCGATTTTGGGGGGAAAATTCCAAATAATAATAGTGAGTTTTCTGTTGACATAGTGAATGTGATCAAAGTAAAGAGAAAGTAAAGTGAAAATCATCAGCTACACAGGCGGGGGGTGGGGGTGGGACGGGACGTGTACTGGGGCTCCTGGTGGCGGAACGTGGGCACTGGTGAAGGGATGGATGTTTGAGCATTGTGTGACTGAGACTTGATCCTGAAAGCTTTGTAACTTTTCACAAGGTGATTCAATAAAAAAATTTTAAAAAAGAAAGAAAAGGCGAAGACCCCAACGTTTGCTCTTTCCCGTCAGTCCCCTTAGCCATTCTCTTCCACCCAGGTAATAGTGATACTATCTGGGGAGGCAGGGCCCATGGGAGGCTACAGTTGGCGTGGCTGGGGTGGGCTAACCCGGACCATGCGGGACCAAGAGCTCTGTCTTCCCCCTGCCCGGGGGGTGCCAGACTTGGTCAAACAGAGGCGCAGCCACTCAGCATCTCCAAGCTCGCAGTTAAGTTTTGTTTGTGTTCCTTTGTCGGGCGGGAGGGTACACCTGGTGGTGCTCGGAGGGGCTACCCCTGGCTCTGTACTCAGGAAACATTCTGGGTGGGCTCCAGGGACCCTATGGGATGCCTCAGGCAAGGCAAGCGCACTCCCCACTGCACTATCTCTCCGGCCCCCTTGGCTAAGGCTGTGAGCCTGGCTGAGACACACGTGTCCATGTCTGGAAGACGGTCGGCGGGAAAGAAGGGGTGACAACGGGCAACACAGCTTTCGTCTATTTTGCTTTTTCCTGGCAGAGTCGGGGCAGGAGGGAGAGAATCATAAAGACCTCTGAGAGGTTGATGTGGGTCCCGATCCCAGCAGTGTGAGGGGCCCCCGGATCCTGCTATACAGTGGGGGAGGGGCTGTGCTTCCTGCCTGGAATGCAGTCGGGGTGTAATGAAACCAACCCCACAGAGGACATGGCGCCTGGGCTAAAGTCTGTGTGGATGCGAATGCTCTCCTGAGCGTGGGCCTCCGTATTTCCAGGGGCTAGAGAGAGAGAGAGAGAGAGAGAGAGAGAGAGAGAGAGAGAGAACCCCATTACCTGGTGCTCATCACTGCATCACCATGGCAAACAGCACGGTGTTTGTTTTGGAGACAGGAAGTAGGAAGTTCGGGCCATACCCAGCAGTGCTCAGGGCTTAGTGCTAGCTCGGGGGACCATGTGCAGTGTTCGGGGGGGCCACACATGGAGCCCAGGATGTGCTGTATCTCCAGCCCCGACTGCTCACTTGGCTCA
This sequence comes from Sorex araneus, assembly GCF_027595985.1. Classification (NCBI taxonomy): domain Eukaryota; kingdom Metazoa; phylum Chordata; class Mammalia; order Eulipotyphla; family Soricidae; genus Sorex; species Sorex araneus. Next base: position 8,037,353 of record NC_073302.1, on the reverse strand, counting down.
CACTGGCCTTGATAGATTTGAGCACCCTGCCCGGTGCAGACAGAGGGACAGAGGCGACTCCGCTTGCTGGGGTGCGCTTCCAGACGGGACTCTACGAGCCTCGCGTGAGGCTGGGGTAGAGCCGTGCCCGGGGAGAGACTGAGGGGGCTTTGACGTGGCCTTGGACGGGAGAAGGGGAGAAGGAGCGAGAGCAGTGGGACCCGCGTGCTTGGTCTGGCTGTGATCTGTAGGGACGATGTGAGGAAGGACGGGGTGCAGCCTGCTGGCTTCCCGGCCGGCTGAGCCGTCGGTCCTGCCTTCCGTGCTGGGGACAGGGTGACCTTGGGTTCTGGGGATGTCACTGCTTCATCTGCCGGCCGCCACTGGGCTCCGAGCAAGCCTTACAAGCCTCCCTCTTGCGAGCATCATGGGACGCTCCAGGCCCCGCCCTCCGGTCCCTCCCCCCAGGCCTCAGCCGCCCTCCTGGTGCCGGGGTGGGGGTGCCACGGGGGCACCAGCCAGCATGAGAGGGGCTGTGGGTCTGGGCTGAGAAGCACCTCGGGTCCAGTGAGGGGGCTGGACACGCACCCCCTTGACACCGGGCTCTGGGAGCCCCCGCAGCCTCAGAGCTGCCTGGGCATTGTGAGAGGCGGTGCCCTAGACCCCGAGCCCCACCTTGACAGTCCCAGTGGCGGCATCACTGGGCACCCAGCCCTTCACGCTGTGTGGATGCCACAGGGTCCCTGAGACCCCCAAGAGCCCCAGGCACAGCAGCACACACACAGACATATGCACATACACAGAGACGCATGCACACACAGAGCCACACACACACACATACACTCAGACACACATGCATATACAGAAATACACAGACACACATACACACACGTACACAGAGATACAGACACATGTGTGTGCACACAGACACACACATAAGCACACAGAGACACACGCGCACACAGAGACATACATGCACACACAGACACACACAGACACCCATATGCACACATGCACACACAGACACATTCACATACAGAGACACATGCACAAATATGCGCACACACAGACACATGCACACACAGAGACATACACAGACACACATATGCACACACATGCACACACGCAGACACACATAGACACACATATGCACACACATGCGCACACAGACACAAACAGGCACATGCACACACAGACACACACAGACATACATATGCTCACACAGACACATGCACACACAAACACACACATGCACACAGAGACACACAGACACACACATATGCACACACAGAGACATGTACGCACACACACACACAGACACACACACACCCGGGGTCACCTCCACAGCCCACAGGGCCCCCTGCTGTTACATCTGCATGGGCCATGCCATGGGGCGCAGCATCACACACCCATGCCGGGCCCCTTGCTGCCCCCCCAACCCCTCACAGGCCGGGGCCACTGGCTGTGAGCAGGGGACAGCGGCTGGGTCTGCTTTGTTCTTCAGGGGCTGGTCATTAGGGGCCTCTGCCAGCCCCTCCCCTCCAGCAGCTATTCTTAGACGCCGCCCTGGCCCCTGGGGTGCCAGTCCCAGGCGGCTGAGAGAGGGCGCTAATGAGCCTGGGCAGGCAGCTGCCCCCCACCCCGCCGGGCTGGAGACAAAGCCCAGGCCCAGACAGCGGGAACAGTGGACCCCACCCCCCGGGCCAGAGCACTCCCCACACACAGCAGGCCCCACTTCCCAAAGGAAGTGTTCTACCTGGGTCCCTCTTGGGAATCATGCGGATGCCAGGGAGAGGCTCACTCCGTTCAGGCCTCAGTGTCCCCGCCTGTAAAATGGGCCCCTCCCTCTCTGGCGCCTGGCCGGCCCCGGGGAGCTCCCGACGGGGAGGGCGCAGGCCTGCCTGGGCCGTGTGGGTGGGAGAGCCCCGGACGTGTGTGTTGGCACACAGGAGGGACCGCAGCCGCGCCCCAGCCTGAGCGGCGAGTCTTCCTCGGCTCTGAGGGTCTTTCCCGAGACCCCAGGGCGGGGCCCCGCCGCGCGGCACCGGCCCGAACCCCTGCGCGGCAATGACGGGCCCCGGCCACCAGGGGGCGCAGCCTCGCAAGGTTTCCTCACCTGCCCGCGGCCTTCCCGCCGCTGGGGGGCTGGAGGGCTGCAGACTGGGGCCGCACCCCCTTACCTGTGCCCCCCCTGCGCCCTGACATGGGCATGGCGGGGGCTCGGAGGAGTAGCGTCACAGCCAGGCCTGGCAGCTCAGGGGGCAGGGAACCCTCGGCCGACTGCCCCCCGCCCCCCTAAGGAGTCTGGCCCGGGGGTCGCTTCGCGCCCAGGTGACCCCGCCAGACCTCAGGATTCCCCTGCTGCCCACCCCTTCTCCCAGCCAGACAGCCCAGGCCTCAGCGCCCAGCGGCGCTCCAGTGCTCCTCCAGCTGTTCCACAGAAGGGAGGGCTGGGATGTCCAGGGCAGACCTTGGGGCCAGCGCGGACACAGCTGGCCAAGCCCCCACCTCTGCCTCTCTTCCACCCCGTGCCATCCCAGACAGCCGCTGTTCCGGGATGGAAAGGCGGAGAAGGGTCTCTGACACCCTGCTTTGGGTCGTCACTGCGTCCTGGACCCTTTTCTCTCCACTCTTCCGCGGACCCCCTCCCAACCCCTGGCAAAGGAAGTCACCTGTGGATGTGGAGGGCGGGGCCCCGCCAGGGTGCTGGTCACGGCAGAAGCGTCAGCCGTGTATTGTCCCTGGTACTGCCGGATTCCCAGGCCCACATCCTGCCACATATGTGTGTCTGTGTGCATGTTCCATGTACATCACGTTACATGGAACCCACAAAGACTGCTGAGCCCGAAGGTCTGTGATTCCCAAATACCTACCAGATGAGGTTATGCTGGGGGGCTTCCTGAAGGTGGGGTCTCCCTGGGGGTCTTCCGGCCCCGGCAGGGGAGGAGGGAGTATGTGCCCTCCTGGTGTCGAGGATGGGTACAGAGGCCTGAATTGGAGGCCCCGTGACCCCAGAGGCATAAGGATGGGAGGAAGTAGAAGTCTGGGGGGGGCTTGAGGAGGGCCCCTGTCTTCTTCCTGTGTCAGGGCAGAAGACAGCCCCGCGTACCCTCGTTGTCTAATGTCAGAGAATGCCACCGAATCACTAGTCTCGGGGCTGGAGGGCCCAGAGAGCTGTTGGGTGTCAAGGAATGTGGTAGAATGCTCTGGAATGTCAAGGAGCCGGGAGAATTCGTGGAAATATCACCGAGGGCTGTAAATGTCGAAAGATGTCACAGAATGTTAGAGCCGGTGGTAAATGTCACAGAGTGGTGACCGAGGCCTCCGTCCCGTGTCATCCCAGCGGGCTGGGGGCTGTGAACATCAGGGAGGGGAGGGCCGAGAAGGCCATCGGAGGCTAGTGGTGGGCATCCCGGAATGTCACAGGGTGGGGGTGGGGGGCGGGGAGGCAGCTGCAGAGGACGCTGGCCCCCCGTCCAGGCTGCCCAGCTCATTTTGCAGGTGGGAAAGCTGAGGCCCAGAGAGGGGAAGGGGCCTGTCCCACCAACACCCCCACCCCCACCCCCCCTCCCCCGCCAGCCCTGGGTAGATGCACATCCGACATCTGAGTCTCTGGACTCCCAGCCAGGCGGCCTGCCCGGGGAGGCTCTGGGGGACTAATTACTCCTGTGATGGAAACAGCGGTGCCCGGCGGGGATTCAGCAGAAGTCCCCGTCCTGGCTGGCACTTGGCCTCGGCCAGGATGGGGAATTCGCCCCGCGTGTGGGGCCCACTGGTCTGGGGCACGGAGTAATGAGTTCTTTGCACTAAATCAACAACATCCTCGCCAGCAGCCATGGCGATGTCAGGGGAGCCCCCCAGATGCTTCTCTTGGGGGGGGCAAGGACTCAGGGGGTGCCCATCTTAGAGCCACTCTGGGCAGGGCCCAGGGGCAGGGGTGCGGCGGCAGGAGCGGGATGCCGAGAGAATCTTTGTGATGAGACGCCGGCTGGGAGGAGGGGGAGGTGACAGGAAGAATCCAGAAAACGCTCCACTGCCCCAGCGGGCGGGCCATGGGCCAGAGATGGGGGGTGGGGCAGGAGAGCTGAGGAAAGTGTCTTCCGGCGTGGGCTATCCTGTCTCTGCACCCCCAAAGGCTCTGCGTGTGCCCGCTGTGCCCACGCCGCGGCCTCCCCATTCTCCTCCCCTCTCTGGCCCAGAGCTCTAAGGCCCTTGGCCAGCTGCAGCCTGGAAATCCCAGGCCATCCCCGAAAGATCCTCCCCTCCCTGCCTGCCCCCTCCCTGGGGAGCAGAAAAGCCCCCTGTGTAGGGAGGGAGTTGATGGCACCAGCGGTCAGGGTGCCCCTCGCTGGAAAAAGCCTCTCGAGGGGCAGCCTGGCTCTCCGCGACCCCCTTTCTCTCCAAGTAGCCCCCTCCCACCTAGGATCCAGACCCTTCCCTGGACAGAAGAGTCACAGTGGACAGTGGCCCGGGGGTCCTGCTGGGCACAGCCGCCTCAGCTAGGGGCAAGTGGAGGCGGCAGAAGGGGCCAAGGGGGTGGTCACAACCCTCTTTCCCACCGTGGAGCAGAAGTGGGGGCAGCAGGGCCCACGACACTGGCCCAGAAGACGAAATCTTGCCATTTGCTGCCCCATGGGCGGAGCTGGAGGGGCTCAGGCTGAGTCAGAGGGGGTGAGGGGGCGGGCCCAGGATGATCCCTCAGAGGTGGGGGGTCAGGACGGGAGTAGAGGGCTCAAGGCACAGAACCTGGTAGCTGGCTGCAGAATCGCGTGGACCACGGCTAACGAGGAGAGAGCAGGTGGGGTGGGGTGGGGCCGTGTGTCAGGGACCCCGGGGCATGGTGGGGGGAAGCGAGCCCTCTCGTGGAGGGCGCGGGGTCGGAGCGCTGGATGCATGAGACGCTATTGTTAACAGCAAACCCTGGGGCCTCAGATACAATTTATAGAGTAATGACTTCTTGGAAACAAAAAGTTTATCGTTATATAAGGTACAGGAAGGCGACAGGAAAGAAGTTAGGGGAAAGTCTGTCACCAGAGTTAACTACTCGCAACATTTTGTGCTTTTTGTATATGATGATTTCCTTTGTGTTATCTTTGTATCCATTACATTGTTAATCCATTGCATATTTAACCATTATATATTTATTTATGCATGAATTCATACTTTCCATCAATCTATCCTCCACCTATCTGTCCATCCAATCCCATCTTTTCATTCATCCATTCATCATTAGCTACTCACCCATCACCCGCGTACCCATCCACTTAGGTGCCATATCTATCTACTACCCACCTCTCTATCTATATATGACCCATCTGTCTACCCACCCATTCATCCATCATTATCCATTTATCCATCCACTGGTCCCTCCTGTGCGTCTACGCACCCATTGATCCATCTCTCGTCTCTCTCTTCTACCTTCTACCATCCATCCATCTGACCACAAAATGGCATCCTCCCCTCCTCGATGCTTTCCAATATGCCTTTTCATAGAACAATATGTGTATTTCTCGTGTTACTTAACATTCTTCTCTAACAACTCTCCCTATTTTTAGAGACATATGGCTGCTTTTCTAACCTTTCTATTTTAAGCCCAGCGTCGAGGCAGAAGCCGCACAGCACAAATGTATAGCTCTGTGGATTTCCAGGACATCCTGAGCCCTACACCTGGTTCAGGAAAGAGAAGCTGGCGGGTTTCCCAACTGCCTCCGGCACCCTGCCCAGTCACAACTGCTCTCTCCCAGCCCCCCAGCCCCCCTCCCCCACAACAGCCTCCACTTGGATGATTTCTGTGTCAATTGCTCCTTTGCGTTCCTTTGCAGTTGGATCGCCGAAGTGGAGAAGCACCTAGGACCGTGGGCCACCTGACAGAACCTCCGTCTAGCATTTCCGGTGTCTTCATCTGCCAGTGCCCCTCCTGCCCGCTGCTTCTCTTAACCATCTGTCTGTTTTTGGTTGGGGGGGCATGCAGAATTGCCCACCATCTGCATTTTGTCCCGGGCAGTTCAATATTTCCTCTTGTCTTCTGCAGTTCCTGCAAACTGGCTTGCTGGAGGTCATCTCCCTTGCCTGGACAGCGCCTCGCCTACTTTGTGTTTCCACATGGCTAACACAGAAAACACCACTAAAATGAGTATCCTGGCCTCTACCCCCTCCCCGCCCCCGCCCCGTGCTGGAGGGCAGCTCAAAGGGTCTCCTGCGTGACCCGAGTGATTCCCTGAATTGTGCCTTGGGGCTGGCCTGTCCAGCCTGGAGCACTATGTCCAGCACCTTGTGCGGGCAGGGCCAGAATCCATCACCTCACTGCCCAGAGCTCCGTGTCCTCCTGCTCTGCGTCCCTGCAATGTCCAGCGTCCAGGCTCAGCCCACAGCTTAGATTTCCCTGGGGGATATTTTGGGGCCACACCCCAGGAGTGCTCAAGGCTTACTCCTGGCTCTGTGCTCAGGGTCACTCCTGGCAGTTGCTCGAGGGGCCAGGTGCTCCCCTCATGGACAATGTGGCTCCTGGCTGAGATCCACGGGAGGGAGAGACAGCATTGCTGTGCCACGTCACCAGGCAAGTGTGGTGGCCACTAGGCTGTTTCCAAGGCAGCTGGAACATCTAGGGACTTAGCAAGTGTAGGGATCAGTGTTCATCCCCCCCTGTGGGAGGAAACAGGTGTGGACCCGTGTCTCCAGTGCTTGAGACACAGTCCCCAGGAGTATCTCTCTGCTGCCCCTGAGTTCCTGGCAGTGTGCCAGCCAGTGGGGCCTTCTCTGACACCCCCTCGTCCCCGGGTCTCATTCCTGCTCTCTCAGACCCTTTCTGATGGTGCCTCACTTTCCCCAAAGTCCTGGTCCCCAAGTCCTTCTGTCCAACTCTTGGGAGGAACCCCCACTGAGACGTCACAGTGGTAGTTTGTGGCGTCACTGATTGGTGGCCAGGCTCAGCAGGATTCTCCGAAGGGGCCAGGACCCCGAGCGGAAGACCCTGAAGTCGTGTTTGGGGAGAAGGTGACAGTCTGGGACTGGGAGATGACACGGCAGTGTGACACTGTGCCTGCTAAGGGGACACAGTCCCGGAAGACACTGCCATATGACCTCACTGACTGGCTCTCAGGGGACAGCGGCCTGGGCCCCAGCAGGGCCGGCAGGAGGGGGCTGCGACTTGTGCTTTTATGAATTTTCTCTTCGCTTTTATCCTTTTCCTTTGGCAATGCCCGGGCTGGCCTCAGGGCTTTGTACACGCTCAGCAAGGGCCCTAGCACTTGCACTATTCCTCCAGCCCTGCTCTTTTACTTTCTTAATTTCACTTTTGACCTAGTGCTCCTTTTTTCAAATTTAAGTTCTCTTGATAGAAAAGAAGACTGGAAGCCTAAAAGAGTTCATTTGCTCCAAAAGTCCATGAAATTAAAAAAAAAAAAAAGGAGTCATGGTAAGACCGGTTAAATGGCCTATTAAAAAACAACTCATGATTATACCTTTTTTTTTCTTTTTGGGTCACACCCAGCGATGCACAGGGGTTCCTCCTGGTTCTACACTCAGGAATTACCCCTGGCGGTGCTCAGGGGACCATATGGGATGCTGGGATTTGAACTCGGGTCGGCCGAGTGCAAGGCAAATGCCCTACCCGCTGTGCTATCGCTCCAGCCCCTCATGATTATGCTTTCTAATGAGAAAAAAAAAAGCAAACGAAAAATGCCATTTTAGGGAAAGACTTTTTAATTTAATCACTATGAGATAGACTCTTACAAAGCTGTTCATGATTAGATTTCAGTCATACAGTGTTCCAACACCCATCCCTTTACCAATGTACATTTCCCAGCACCAGTGTCCCCAGTTTCCCTCCCATCTTTCCCCCACCCCCAGCCTGCCTTCCTCTCTCTGTCTCTGTCTCTCTGTCTCTCTCTCTCATGCCATTTTTTGGTTTCCCAATCTGGAACAGAGCTTCGGGTATTTCACCAGCTGGCTGGTGGGGCAGGCTGCCTCCTCTTCCCTTTAGATTGTTCTTCATCTCTTCCCGAGGCAGAGTTCTAGCTGGGCACATGGAGACCCGGTTAGGGACCAGTCATCTACCCAGAGCAAGCGTGGCTAATGTTGTCCAGGTGTCTATACCGAGCCTCTAGTTTGGTCTCAGGGCAGCTGATGGCTTCTACACACACCTGATGTGTCACCTGGCAGCCCAGGACTTTAATCGGAGGCTCCTTTGCAGCTCACTGTGGCCGGTGGCTGGATCCTTGCCAGAAGCCAGGTCTGAGTTCCCCTGGTACTTGTCTCAGTGGGAAAGAAATGGCAGACTCAAGCTGGACCAAGTGAGAGGAGCCAGAGAGAGAGAAAATCAAGGACGAGCTGTAAGTGAGCACTGCAGAGTAAAGAATCTGACCCTGTTTTGTGCCATATTCCTGGGTCTTAACCTCCAAATCCTTGCAGTTGCCCAAGAAACAAGAGCCCTGTGCTTCATGAGGTGATTGCATGGGATGGTTTATGTTCTCATTCTATAACCTGCTTATAGCTTCGGACCAGCACCCACCCTGCACACCATCCACAGTTATAACCGCAATGGCAGACCCGTGCTTTTCAAACTCTCTGTACCTGTGGACGGGCACTGAGCCATGGGCCAGTGACTGAAGACCACTGACTTGGCCAGTCAGGGGTCTATAGGAGCTCCTAGGATCTTTATGCTAATGGGGTGAGTCCATCCAGGGTCTGACCATACCTAGGGGGTTCAGCCAGGAAATGTGACTCCGAGTCACGTGACAATCACATTTACCGCTGCTTAAATATTCTATCACATTCTCTTGTCCTTCGTATCTATGGCATGTGTGTTCCCAATCATGGTATTCTGCATATTTCCCTCTCATGTGCTCAGAGGGGACTGTGTTCACAGGACAATGGCAGCCTTGTCTGGGGCCATCCCATATCCATGTACCCCTCCCTGTGGTTCTGACTTTTCATGAATATGTTGTCCTCCTGAGTTCTTTGAGTTGTTCTAGTGAACTGTTGAACATGAAGGCGTCAGAGAATCCCCACATTTGTAACAAACAGCTGGCCAGATGGAAGGGTGTCCTGAGACCTCCAAATTTGCACCTGTCTGGGTGAAGGCAGCCTTGGGTTGTAAAGCAGAGCCCAACTCTGTAGAGTAGGAGACTGCTATGGAATTGTCACGAGCAGCGTTGAGGGAAGGGGAGGAGAGTCGATGCAGCGTCCCTGAGCCAGGGCCAGGGAACTATTTTTCTCCCCGAGCCTCAGAGGCAGAAGTACACCTTCAAACAAGGACTTTGACTTTCCGTAAAGGTACACAGGTCATCTTTGGCTGGCAGAACTACCTACCCTGACCTCTTGCAGGGAACTACCCAGCCTGATCTCTTTCTTCCGTGCTCAGATCTCTAGATGAACTGATACTGGAAGTCAGAGAGTAAGGAAATCTATAGGTGTCATCTCTTATGACACAGAGCAAAGTAGAGTAGATCAGGTGGGCTATTATCCAGCAAGCATGCCCCAACAAAACTGCTCTCCTCTCTCTACTGCCTTCCTTCCTTTAAAAATTAAATCAAATGAGCTCTCAGACAAGCTTTCATCATAAAGTTAAAGATAAACCAGAGAGAATTCAGAGGAGGAAAGAAACTGACTCCAGTTTCTGATTTTTTTCCAGGAAGTACTGCCTGTACTCCTACCTGTTAGGTGAAAAAGAAGCAAATCTCCATTTACTTGGTTTCAGAAGTAGTTTGTCCTTATCCCCTGCCTTCCCTTTTTGTTGTTGCTTGCTGGGCTACAGTTACCAAGGGTCACATTCTTGGTTGTGGTGCTCACACACGCTTGTTGTGGCACCAGAGATCCCAACGACAGTGCCAGCAGGGTCACACGGAATAGGTGGGGAGGTGCTAGATCAAACCCAGGGCAGGTGCTGGACTGTAGAGCCATACTACCAGGCCCAATTTTTCATTTTATTTATTTGCTTTTGGGTTTGTATTTTAAATTCTGTTTATTTGCTTTTGGTTTTGTTTGTTTGTTAGTTTGGGAGCCACATCTAGTGATGCTCAGAGGTTACTTCTGGTTCTGCACTCAGGAATCACTCCTGGTGGTGCTTGAGGGACCATGTAGAATATCAAGGATCAAACTGGGTTGGTTGTCTGCAAGGCAAGTGCCTTACCTACAATACTATCTCTCCAGCCCCAGAACGATATTTTAAAAAATCTTTTTGCTTCAGTAGCTTAATCTGTTCCCTACCTGACATCACACATAGAAATGATAACATTGGCTCTTTAATATACTCTTGGCAAGAAGGTAACTGAATATAATAAGATGTAGCAGGAGCTTTAAAAATAGCAGATCATTTAACTGCCTGATTCTTCTTTTGGCATTTGTTTTCAGAAAACAGAAATATTATCTATTATCAAAATGTATTGAACATACCACTACTGGGGCCGGAGCGATAGCACAGCGGGTAGGGCGTTTACCTTGCACGCGGCTGACCCGGGTTCGATCCCCGGCATCCCATATGGTCCCCCAAGCACCGCCAGGAGTAATTCCTGAGTGCAAAGCCAGGAGTAACCCCTGAGCATCGCTGGGTGTGACCCAAAAAGAAAAAAAAAAGAAATACATACCACTACTGAGATTTCCATTTTTTTAAAAAATGGTTGATATGCTATGCCTATGTGAGGCTTTGGGTTTGCATTGTAAAACAAATAGAAATAATTAAAACATAATAATTGGAAAATGAAAATGTATTACAGTATACCATACACAACGGTATGTGATGCAATAGTACAAATGAAATTTATATAGAGAATTTAAATGCTAATAATGTGACATTAAGTGAAATATCAGGAACTGAAAGTGACTTCTCAATTTCATTTGTGTGAACTCCGAGATGAGTTGCAGGAAATCTCTAGAAAACAACCGAAGATTGAAAAATGTCTGAAAAGAAAAGAACAGCACAACAGAGAATATGGGATGACGTCAAGGGAAACAATATAAGAATCATTGGAGTCCCTGAAGAATCAGAAGACAAATTCAATGATAAATTACTAGTTAAGGAAAAAAGATTGAAAGAAATATGCCTAAATACTAATAGTGACTGTCTCCGGACCAGGGGCAATTGCTTTCCCATTATTTCTATTTTTCTTCGCTCCCCTGTGTCCTATAATGACTGTATTTTTGTACTGTATGTTATTTTTAAAATGACACAAAAGGTGCCGTTAAAAAGTATTAATAAAAAAGTATTTACGAGCCAGCAAGAGCCTGTCCATTTGAATTTAACCAGGGTCATGCAATTCTTTCTGAGTTGCCTTTCCCAGAGCCTGGGGCTGGCTGTGATTTCCTGGCTCTGAGACCTGTCCTGCCTTCACAGTGTCCTAGGTGTGCCTTCAGCTGGTAAGCTGGGGTTCCGTGCCCCTCCCCCTTCACTCCTGCTGAGGAAGGTTCCCACTCTTTCTCTGCAGCTTCTCCGATGCAGACTTCCGTGCTGACCTGGATTCTGGTCTCGCTAGAGCCTACTTCATAATAAATCCTAACACTTCCCTTTCAGATTTATCTATTTCCAAACTGTTCTTTTCTTAGCATAGTCTCGGTCCTGTTTATTTACATGGTGCAATTCTGGCAGCTATAAGAAATGCGAACAATGATGGCAGCCTTAGAAAAGGCAGGAGACGTGGACCTGTAGGGAAATGGGGACCAATTTTCAGCACCAGGGAGAGCTCCGAGGCCGGTGGCGAACGCCATGAGCTCCTGCTAACATAAACCTTTTTTCCTAGTAGGTTCCTGAATACCCCGGAAGGTCACATCCGCGGGAAAGAATTGTATATCCCTGGGGTGTCAAATGGTTTCATTTTTTATACTGAGTGTAATGGACCGGTTAGAGGCTGCCCAGAGTAGCTTCTTGGGGAGAACTGTTGAGCTTGTACAGGGTCAGCGGGAAATCATTCTGAGATTGATTACTGATGTCTGCCACCCATGGAAACCAAGTGAGCAATGCTTGCTCTTCACTTACTGACTCAGATCTAGCCCTCGGGGTACGTATAAGCACATTTATGTTATCAAGATATGTGTTATCAAGACTGTCTTTTCCCTTTTGGTCTACTGTTTGCTTTCACTTTTCTGGAGATTTTCTTCTAGGAAGTTATGAAAATACTCATCTATTTTTCTTCCCAAACTTTTGTAATTGATCTTGAAACCCCATAGTTTTCATGGGGCTACTTCTGCTTTTTTCTCATTAATGCCATTATGGGCTGGCGAGACAGTGGAGGAGGAAAAGTGCTTACCTTGCGTGTAGCCGATCTTGGTTCAATCTCCAATACCATATCCGGTTCCCCAAGTGATCACTAGGGTTCACCCCTGAGCACAGAACCTGGACTAGCCTTGAACACCACTAGATGTGGTCCCTATACCATAAATAACCTACCCTAATGCTTTCATCGCTGTGATTTTGTATTTAGGAGAGAAACAATGCTCAGGAGGCTGGGGTAGGGGGCCACACTCTGAATCTCTGTCAACTGGGTTGGTGGTGTGATGTGAGAATCTGAGTGTGTTGCTGATGCTCAGACTCTGAGGTGCCAGGATTTCGGGTCATTGGATATGCTTCTGGGTAAGCTTGGGGGCCTCTGATACTGTACCCTGTGAGTTTCTAAGGACTGTAGAGTGCCAGGGATCAAATTGTGCCTAACCAATGAGTTCTCTCTCTCTGGTCCCATCATAACGTTATTATTTTATTAGTTCATCATAAAATCCCCCATGCTGTTCACTTAAATGTTCTTTGCTATCCGTCTGCACATTTTCTCCTTCAATGGCGTTTTAAATCTTCTTGAAAAAATTTTTCATTAAAGAAAAACTCTTTCATTAAAGAGTCAGTCAGCAGTTAAAGAAACTTTGGTACATCTACACAATGGAATACTGTGCAGCTGTTAGAAAGGATGAAGTCATGAAATTTGCATGTAAGTGGATCAACATGGAGAGTATCATGCTAAGTGAAATGAGTCAGAAAGAGAGGGTCAGACATAGAAAGATTGCACTCATTTGTGGAATATAAAGTAACAGACTTACACCCAAGAATAGTACAGATGTGTACCAGGAGGATTGCTCCACAGCTTGGAAGCTAGCCTGGCTGCTGGGGGAACAGGCAGCCCAGATACAGAAGGGACCACCAAGTAAAGGGTGCTTGGAGGGCCCGCTCGGGATGGGAGATGCCAGCTGAAAGTAGACTATAGACCGAACATGATGGCCACTCAATACCTATAATGCAAACCACAACACCCAAAAGGAGAGAAAGAGCAAAAGGAAATTCCCTGCCATAGAGGTGGGGTGGGGTAGGGTGGGGGTATGAGATGGGGGTTCTGGGAGGGATACTAGGATCATTGGTGGTGGAGAATGGGCACTGGTGGAGGGGTGGGTACTTGATCATTGTATAACTGAAATGTAAGCATGAAAGTTTGTAAGTCTGTAACTGTACCTCATGGTGATTCGTTTAAAATGAAAAAAAAAGAGTCAGTCACCTTTCACATCTCCTGATTCATTGCTTACTCTTGGACCCACTACCCCAGGTGAGATTAACTGCCCGACTGACATATGGGGGCCTTTTTCCAATCTAGATGTGGATTCCTCTCCCTTCTAGCTCAGTCCTGGCAGCCTCCATGTCCAGCTCCTGCTGCCAACTTCTAAGTCAGCCACTTCTATATCACCCGAGTCTCCCAGCAATATAAGACACTACATGATGTCCACAGGGAAGCTAAAGATTGACCCTCAACATAATAGGAATATATCAAACACAGTGGGAAAGACATGGATAATCCCCAAAAGAAACAAGTTTGAATAGTAACATGAAGACTCTATCAGTAGCAGCCAGTTATGTAAACTCTCAGAGAGTTACTTTAGCAACACAATGTTGAGGACATTTAATGGGTCCAAAGAAACTATGACCTAGTGAGCGAAGTCCTAGAAAATATGAGAGAAGTGAAAATACTACACTCGGAAGTTTCAGAAGTGAATAAATATGGTTGGTGACGGATAGAGCATTTGCCTTGCATGCAGTTGACCGATGTTAGATCCCCAGCATCCCATATGGTCCTCCAGCACCCCCAGGAGTAATTCCTGAGTGCAGAGTTAGGAGTAAGCCCTGAGTATTGCCAGGTGTGACCCAAAAAGCAAAAAAGAAAAGAAAAAAAGAAAAAGAACAACTCAATAGAGGGCTTGAGAAGCAGAATAGCGGCAGCAAGGTACATATCAAGGTGCTCAGAGATGAGATGCAGGAAACTTCTAGAAAACAATAGATGATGCAGCGGGGGCTGGGGATGCCTGAAACGACATGAACAGTAGATGCAGAGATGAAGCCAAAAGGAACAATAGAAGAATCACTGGAGTACCTGAAGAACAGGAAGGAGAATTTAATAAAGAGCCACTAATTTAAAAAATCATAGTTAAGAATTTTCTTTTTTTGAATAATCAAGTTCTTAAATACTTTTATTATTGTATACACTTTATTTTCATAAGTATTTCACAATAGTTCATTATAGATATTGTTCAAGCACCCACCCAACCAGCAAGCATCTTCCCACCAAAATAGGAGGGAAGTGTGTGAAGGTTTTTGTATTTCACTCTGGGGCCATTTAAGCCTGTATATAAGAGAATGCAAGCAAGTATGTTAAAACCAAACACATGTGTTCTACTTTAGGTACATCAGTGGGCTCCAGGAAATACTGCATCGCTCTCTCCTGGGAGCTTTGTTTTATAATCTCTGGATCTTGGCCGTTGATGAAATTACATGGCGCTGGGGGCAGTTTGTGGGTGTGATTGCCAAGCTACTGGAAAACTGGGGATCTGGGTGAAGGAGGCCAAGTCCCGATCCAAGCAGCTTGGAGATCTCAGCCACGGGTCCTGCATACCTGGGTTCCTCTGCTGGTTCCTTCAGCTAAGAATTTTCTAGAACTGAGGAGTGCAGGAACCAAGATTCAAGAAGCCAGAAGGCTAGCCAAAAGATATATCCAGAGAGAAAAACTCCAGGACACATTGTAATCCAAGTGACAAAAGTCAAAGACAGAGACAGGATATTAAAAGCAGCAGATTAAAAAAAGGAACTTCCATACCAAGGAAAGCTCCTTAGATTCACAGTAGATCTGACAAAACAAGACTCTATGAGTCAGGAGAGAATGGTGGGATGTAGTGAAAAACTTCAATGAAAAGAGCATCTCACCAAGAATCCTGTATCCAGCTAGATTATTATTCCTATTTGAAGGAAGGATATGAAGCTTCATGGACAGGCAACAGCTTAGGAAATTCATAGCCTCGAAACCAGGGTTGCAAGAGGCACACAAGAACTACCTTGAAAGATAGGACAAACTTCTCAGGGTGTGGTGTTCACTCATGGCGCTGATGGTTGCCCTGTACAAGATTAAGAAAGGCCCATTTCACATGGAGAATATCATACTAAGTGAAATGAGTCAGAAAGAGAGAGACAGACATGGAAAAACTGCACTCGTTTGTGGAATATAAAATAACATGATATGAGACTGACACCCAAGGACAGTATAGACAAGGACCAGGAATATTGCCCCATAGTTGGAAGCCTGCCTCATGATCAGGAGGAAAAGGCAGTCAGAATGGAAAAGGGATCACTAAGACAATGATGGTTGGAGGAATCGTTCGGGATGGGAGATGTGTGCTAAAAGTAGATAAGGGACCAAACATGATAGCCTCTCAGTATCTATATTGCAGACTATAATGACCAAATGTAGAGAGAGTATGGGAGAAATTGTCTACCATGGAGGCAGGGGAAGGGTTGTAAAGGAGTGGGTATACTGAGAACATTGGTGGTGAAGAATGTGCAATGGTGGAGGGATGGGTGTTTGATCATTGTATGATTGGATCTCAAACATGGAAGCTTTGTAACTGCATCTCATGGTGATTTGATAAAAAAAATTAAAAGGAAAGAAAGAAAGAAAGAAAGAAAGAAAGAAAGAAAGAAAGAAAGAAAGAAAGAAAGAAAGAAAGAAAGAAAGAAAGAAAGAAACAGAGAAAAAGAGAGAGAGAAAGAAAGAAAGAAGAAAGAAAGAAAGAAAGAAAGAAAGAAAGAAAGAAAGAAAGAAAGAAAGAAAGAAAGAAAGAAAGAAAGAAAGAAAGAAAGAAAGAAAGAAAGAGGGAAGAAGAAAGAAAGAAAGAAAGAAAGAAAGAAAGAAAGAAAGAAAGAAAGAAAGAAAGAAAGAAAGAAAGAAAGAAAGAAAGAAAGAAAGAAAGAAAGAAAGAAAGAAAGAGAGAAAGAGAGAAAGAAAGAAAGGCCTGTTTCCCCAAGGTGACCGCCACACCCGAAGATGCCAGTCTACCGCAGGGAATGCCCAGCCAGCTGGGGTAGTGGACAGAGCACATACATCAGCACGTTCTGCAGAATCTTCATCGACCTCCCCTTCCTGACATTTCCCCATGTGTCATGTGCAGCTTGGGGGAAAGAAACAAGCACACACAATCTTGCAAGCTATGCAAATGTATCTAAAAATTAACATGAAATCGAGAAATCCTAACAGATACCAAATTCAGCACGCCCGCCCCGGGAGCCTGTGCTCCCATCCTGGCAGGGCTCGGGAGGGTAGTAGATGTTTGTCCCCCTGAAATGTGAGTCCCAGCCGGGCCAAGGCCCCTGCTTCTCTGACTTGGGTCTGAAACTGGTGTCCAGGCCCTTGTCTCCCTGAGAGTCCCCGGGCCCAGAAGCCCCGGCCACAGCCCCTTCTGGGGTAAAGACGTGTGCATGCACCCCTGTCTGTCACAGTACGGGGGGCTGAGGAGGCTCCGTGGCACCTTCTCTGGGGCCCCTGCCAGGGAGGGCCCTGGGCCAGCTTTGGGGAACTGTGGGCTAGTGCGGGGGACCGAGTGGTCAGTGTGAGTTGCCTAGTTTGTGAGTCCAGCAGAGGTGGTGTGAGACGAGGGGACCGAATTGGGGGTTGGCATGTGAGGTGAAGGTGCTGGCTTGAGTTGTGTCTTAGTATCTGGGACTGGGGTGGCGCCGGAAGGGACTTGTCCCAGCCAAGACCCCCGCAAGATGTCCAAGTAGCAACAATTTTTTTAAAAATAAAAGAATATAAGGACAGTTAATACATATACTCAAAGTTGCAGAAATCAGAAAATAAATGCTTTTGAAAATGAAAAATTAAAAATGTAAAAGAAGAGGAAAGGAAAGAAAGAAGAAAAGAAAGGCCTGTTTATTTCTACCCTGCTAAGGGATTTTATACTTTTTCAATAATGAATTAATACTTCATTTATATTGAATGATCTATGTTCATTCCAATGATCTTTATATCTATAGAGACTTTGATTATAATATTTTTATTATTAGTGCCTATAGTCATTATCTATAATATACTATTTTTAAAGGTGGAGCGATAGCACAGTGGGTAGGGAGTTTGCCTTGCACAAAGCCCACCGGGTTCGATTCCTCCGTCCCCCTCAGAGAGCCCAGCAAGCTACTGAGAAGTATCTCACCCGCACGGCAGAGCCTGGCAAGCTTCCCGTGGCGTATTCGATATGTCAAAAACAGTAACAAGTCTCACAATGGAGATGTTACTGGCGCCCGCTCGAGCAAATCAATGAACAACAGGACAACAGTGCTATAATGCTATACTATTTTTTTAAAAAAATTGGGGGGCTGGAGTGATAGAACAGCAGGTAGGGCATTTGCCTTGCATGTGACCAACCTGGGTTCCATTCCCAGCATCCCATATGGTCCCCCAAGCACCGCCAGGAGTAATTCCTGAGTGCATGAGCCAGGAGTAACTCCTGTGCATTGCCAGGTGTGACCCAAAAGGCAAAAAAATAAAATTGGGACCTCACCCAGAAGCACTCCTAGCTCATGTGCTTGGGGGATATATGTGATGCCAGGATTGAACCCAGGTCGACTACATGCAAGGCAAATGTCACGCCAACTGTAATATTGCTTCGGCCTTGTAATATATACTAACATAAAGCCAATATTCCCTTTTTTAGGATAAAACACTTTTATACTTTTATAGGCACAGTCAGATTTCCCCTTCCAATTTTCCTTATTCTCCTCTCCTCACTTTTATATATACTAAATTTTGTCTCTGTAGGATTTATCTATTTCATGTTAATTTTAAAATGTATTAGCATAGCATCATTCACACTGGGTAATTTTTTTAAAGATTTCTATATCTACAAAAAGAGAAAGATACCATTCTTGAAAAGAAGTTTCAACTCATTGACTTACAATTTTGTGGAATTTTAGGGGCTGAGCTCGAATCATCTTTATGAGTGTCGGCGTCACCATCTCCACAATACTTTCCCTAAAAAAAGAACTTCCTCATATGTGGGACACAAAGAAACATAGTAAGGGAACAACAAATGGCCAAATTCATCAGAACTAAAGGTTTTATGTGGAGAACTGAGTTGGGAGTGGCCCCTGAGACGGGTGGAGAAGACCAGGCTTTCAGGTGATGGGTGTGGTATTAGAATGACGTACTGTGAAAAGTATAATTAACGGTATTTTTTGTGGGGTTCTGCACTGAATGATGTTTAGGGCTTATCCCTGGCTCTGAACATAGGTTTCACTCCTGGCGGGCCTTGGAGAATCATAGGGGGTGTTGGCAGGGATCAAACCTGGCCTGGCTTCGGGCAAGGCAAGTGCCCGACCACTATACTATCACAGCAGCCCTAGTTAACAGTATTGCAAGTCCAAATATTGCAAAAATGGTTAAAAAAAAAATAAAGGTCTTAACTTTTCATTGAGCCTTAATGGAATTTATAAATCAATTTTATGGAAAGAGATTTTAAAGACTATGTCTTTGTCTCCCCTCCCCCTTTCCTTTTTTTTGTCGCTGTTGCAGTGGTTAAGGGTCACACACTTAGCCACCATGCTCGCAGGCTGGGGTCGCACTCATTTCTTTGTGACACTCGAGCACATTCTAGTCAGAGCGCTCACTAGGGGGCGCTGTGGCGCTCATACACACGGTTTAATTCAATTACAGAAACCTGGTAGGATTATGACTAAAATGAGTTGACAGGTGAATTTAGAAAGAATTGGTATTTTGATGCGTTGTGTCTTCCACTTCATGAAATGCACATGCTCATATGCGTATAGGTCTTCAATTTGACTTGTCAATGTATTGTCAGTATAGAGATATTAATTGATTTTTGTTCAATATCATCCTAATTTTATGTGCTTTGTTTTTATTTTTTAGCATCTATTTAATATTTTATGAGGGTAACAGTTGTGCAACTTTTGCTTAATGCTGATAGCGTTTCATTGTGTATTTATACCACATATTCTTTTCTTTTCTTTTTGCTTTTTGGGTCACACCCAGCGAAGCTCAGGGGTTACTCCTGGCTTTTGCACTCAGGAATTATTCCTGGCAGTGCTTGGGGGACCATATGGGATGCCAGGGATCGAACTCGGGTCGGCCACGTGCAAGGCAAATGCCCTACCCGCTGTGCTATCGCTCCGGCCCCCCATACCACATATTCTTTATTCCGTTATTGCTGGGCACTTCGGTTGTTTTGTTATATGTACCTTTATGTCCTGTAACTAGAATTGCTTTGTTTGTTTGTTTTTGAGTCCTAAACACACGATACTCAGGGGATACACCTAACTTGGTTCTCTGAAGTTCTTGTGGCGTCATGTGGGGTCAAATCTGAAATAAGTATGTGCTTAGCCCGGTAAGCTATCTCTTTGGCCCCTCAAATTGACTTTTAAATCCTCTCTTCCAATTATTTTCTATCAACATGCAAAAATCTAATTAATTCTTATATTATCCTTATGTATGATGACCTTGCTAATTCAGGTATTAGTTCTAGTAACTGTTTTGTAGTTTTCTTGAGATTTTCTACATAAACAACTACACATTGCCCTCTGAAAATAGAGAAGAATTTACTCTTCTGTTCTTTGTATTCTTTTCATTGCATTATTCCAATGACTAGGATCTTTAACATAGCGTCGATTAAAGTTGAGTCAAAGAAATAACCCTTTTCTTATTTTTGACATTTGAAAACAATGGTTTTTTTTTTTACCACCTAGTGTTGTGTTAGCTATGTAGCTTTCTTAGCTGCCCTTTATAAGACTAAGAAAATTTCCTTCTATTCTTAGATTAAAACCTTTTTTTACTAACTACATCTGAGTCACCTTAAGGCGATTCTCCACTGGTCATATCTTTATTCTTGAAGATGAATCCTATCGGCATGTTCCTGATACTGCAGTAGTTTGGGACTGTATCCTGGGCGTTGTGAACATGACGCTAGAGAAATGTTCCTTTCTAATATGCTCCTCCTAAAAGTTCTGGTGCGTTTTTGATTTTTAGCAAGCTAGAGTCTTAGTCAAACCCAAAGAACAAACTCTGTATTGTCCTTCTGATTGGCAGTAGAAGAAAATTCAGTGCCGTTATTTTTTTTTGAGGGGGCGGAGCGCTGGACCACGTTGAGCATGCTCAGAAGTCATTCCTAGCTCCACGCATGGGGTTGACCTTTGTTAAAGTTCAGTGGACCATAGGCAGAAATAAGAGTCGGATTGGGGTCAGCTGCATTCAAGGCAAGCACCTCACCTCTTACACTATCATTCCAGCCCCTCGTCCTGTTCTTTCCGTCTTGGGTGGGTTGTGTACAGCAGATGGGATTCAGCGGGCATTCTGAGATTTGAGCAGATTTTGGGAAGTTGAGGCCACACCCAGCAGTGCTCAGGGAGTATCACTGGCTCTGTGCTCAGGAGCGACCCCTAGCAGGGCTTCCAGGACCAAATGTGGGACTGGAGACCAAACAGGATCGCAGCCAAAGTGGCTGCACGCGTGGCCAGTTTCTTACTTTCTGCACAGTCTCTGCAGCCCTGGAGCGGATCTTAAACATGGAATTTGGAGCTTGCTCTGCCGGGCTCGGCTCTAACCCAGGGCCCTCTGCATGTTAGGCTGTGCAAATAGCAAATAGCCCTTTGAGCTATTTCCCTGGCTCTATTTTTTCCATTGTTTTAGTGAGCAAAACTGGATTTTCCACCCAAGTTTTAGTAACGCCACATAATGCTAAACAGGCCTTGCTTTTATGCAAAAAGCTGTTGAAATGTGAAACTCATCCAATGTCTTTTTCTTCTTTCATGTGTTGACTCCCCTCCAGTTTCTGCAAGTTTTTGGTTGCTGTCCAGTCCTTTCAGTTAGGTGTTTATTGTATTTTATTGAGAGTTTATAGTTGTTATCTGAGGCAAGGTTGCTTTGATAGGAACTATTCAGCTGTTGCCAAGTGGAAGCTTTATTTTTTTTAACATGTGTTTTAATTTTCTTGTTTTTTTAAATCAGCACTTGTATTTTATAAGCCTGTTTCTTTAAAAATAATTTAATTCATGCAAAGCATATTATTCAACCATAAAAGAATGAGACAGAAAATGATCACATCTTCTAAATTCTTATGAATTAAAACACACACTTCAATTCTATGGACACAGGACAAAAAAAGTTTCCCACAAAGAAAGAAAATATTTTGGATAGATGGTTTTTTTGGGGGGGCATATCTGGCAGTGCTCAGGGCTTGCTCCTAGGTCTGTGCTCAGAGGTTGCTCCTGGTGAGCTCAGGAGATCATATGGACTGTTGGGGCTCAAACCCAGGTTGGCCAGATGCGGGGCAAGTGCCCTGTTGGCTGTACTATTGCTTTTGCCCCCATTAAGTAAGTTTTTAGTAGGAAATTCTGGTATTAAATGATTATATATATATTTAAAACACATTCAGATAAATAACTTTCAAGTCACCTAGAAAAGGAAGAGCACACGCCCCACTTAAGAAAGTTGAAATAGGATATCGAAGAGCAGAGAACAGCAAAATTTAAAGTAGAAGATAATTCTTTTTCATTTGTTTGTTTTTATTTTTGGGGCCACATGCATTGGTTCTCAGGGCTTACTTTCGGCCCTCTACTCAGGGATCATTCCTATAGGGTTTGGGGGTCATATGAGGTGCTGGGGATTGAACCTGGACAAGCCACATGTGAGCAAATGCCCTAACCACTGTGCTATCTCTCTGGCCCCCAAAGAATGATAAGATCTGTGAAACCAGGGTATATTGCTCCTAGTAGACAAGAAGACCATACCTCTGCCGGTCCTTATTGGATATCAGTAATCAAGCCATGCCCCTATATACAGAAATCACCCTATAGATCTCCCAAAACATAAACAATCAGCAAAGGGTGCCTCTTGGCAGCGACACAACCTGGCCAGCCCATAGTCAGTCAGACTCTGCTCCCCGGCAGCTCTGGGGTTCTTGCAAGTGGTCACCAGCTGGGATGGAGGCCCCAGCCTCCTTAGTCAAAAATTAGCTGACTACATATGTGGGGGTTTGTCCTGGGGTATTTTTTTCTGACCTTGGTCAGAGTCTTTCCTTATTTCAGGTCCACATGGACCATGTAAATAACAGCCTCTTCAACAAATGGTGCTGGGAAAACTGGATAAACACATGTAAAACAAATTATAAAGCTGGATTTGTATCTCCCACCTTCAACGAAAGTCAATTCAAAGCAGACCAAAGACCTGAAGATCAGACCAGAATCTATAAAGTTCACTGAGGAAAATATAAGCAGAACACCCCAAGATCTAAAACTCAAAGGTATCTTCAATGATACAATGCCAGTGGCAAAGGCAATAGAATCATAAATAAACAAATGGAACTACATCGAATGAAAGAGTTTCTGCACTGCAAGAGAAACATGGCCTGAAACTAAAAGACAGCCAACTGAATGGGAGAAAATATTTGCATTCAACACGTCAGATAAAGTACAATATCCAGGATATATTTTGGAGGAGGGTCATACCCGGCAATGCACAGGGGTTACTCCTGGCTCTACACTCAGGAATTACTCCTGGTAGTGCTTGGGGGACCATATGGGATGCTGGGAATTGAACCTGGGTTGGCCATGTGCAAGGTAAACGTCCTACCTGATGTACTATTGCTCCAGTTCCTGATATCTAGGATATATGAAATAACCCAAAGATCATCTACAACAAAAAATTCCAAAAACCCCATAAAAAATGATGAGTGGAAATGAACAGGGACTTCTCTGTGAAAGACCAACAGATGGCCAACAGGCACCAGAAAAGATGTTCATTATTACTTTTTATTAGGGAAATTCAAATACAGATGACAATGAGAGACTATCTCAGTCAGTGAGAATGGCACATATCAAAAGTACTGGGAACAATCTGTGCTGGCAGGAGTGTAGTGAAAAAGGCTCTCACCACACACTGCTGCTGGGAATGTTGCCTGGTTCAAGCCCTGTGGAAAAGAGCATGAAGGGTTGTCAGTAAACTAAGAATTGAGCTGCCCTGCAACCCAGCAATTCCATTTTTGGGTATCTACCCCAACGACACACTGTCATCCCATTGCTCATCAGTTTGTTCGAGCAGGCACCAGTAACATCTCTCAGTGTGGGACTTATTGTTACTGTTTGTGGCATATCCAACATGCCACGGGTAGCTTGCCAGGCTCTGCCGTGCGGGCGCCATACTCTTGGTAGCTTGCCGGGCTCTCCAAGAGAGGTGGAGGAATCAAACACGGGTCAAATGCATGAAAGGCGAACACCTTACCACTGTGCTCCAGCCCACCCCAAGGACAGAAGAGCCTGTATTCAAAAGGACATATGTACACCTTTATTCATTGCAGCACTCAGCACAATAATAGCTAAGACTTGGAATCAGCCTAGATGTCCAACAGTAGGTAAGTGGATCATGAAGACGTGGTGTTTATACATAATGGAACAATACACAGCTGTAGGGAGCAATGAAATCATGCAATTTACTGAAATAGGGATGGAATGGGAAGATATTATGTTAAATGAAGTAAGCTAGAAGAAAGTCAAATCCAGGATGATGTCTCTTATAGGCAGTATTTAGAATAATTGGATGAGCGAATGCAATGGTTTAAAGAGGGGGGAAGTGTCTAGATAACCTTTGGCCCCAGATTTTAGGGAGCAAAAGGAAATAAATCTAGGCGGGAGGAAGACAGATGAGAAGCAACAGGGGGCAGGATCCAGTGGGAACCAGGTATGTCATCGGTGGTATAAAGGAGCAGTCTAGCTAAATATCTAAACCACAGAGTCAACACTGAAAACAGGAGATCCAAATTCAAACAGCCAAATTTTTCATTGCAGTTAAATCAGTGTTTTCTTAATGAATCTGGGTTTTACTTGATTATTTTATTGGGGGGGAAGATGGGGCCACACTCACCGGGGCTACTCCCAGCCCTGCACTCACGGGTCACTCAAGGAATCATACAGTGCCGGAAATCAAACCTGGGTCAGTTGCATGCACTTCTTAATCCCTGTACTCTGCCTTCAACACTACTTTGCATATTTTGAAGTCATATTGTTTGCTACATAAAAGCTCAAAGTTGACTTTGCTTTTTGATGAGTTGTCCAATTCTCTCATTTAATATATTTTTCCGTAAATTAATTTTAATTTAACGCTGATAACATTGTTCTAATAACACCAAACATTAGCCAAGCGGCACAAACGTTGGCTGACTTCGACGGTGAGTGTGGAAAGGTCTGACTGCAGCTGAATCTCACCAAAACAAATGCTCATGAAAACAATGCTCATGAAAAACGAACTAGTCCCTGACGTTCCATTTGCTCTCAACGGAACAAACATCTCCAAATGCAGCAACTATCTGTACCTGGATCGAGAATTCAACATGAGGAACGACTTGGCGCCAGAACTGCGCAGGAGGAAGAGAGCAGCGTGGAACACCTTCAAGAGCTTCAAAGAAGTGGTTAAGAGGACGAAGAACCTCCAGCTCCGGGCACATCTTTTCGACTCCACCATTCTTCCAGCACTAACATATGCCTCAGAGACCTGGGTCTTACGAAAACAGGATGAGAACGCTATTCGGGTATCCCAAAGAGGAATCAGAAGAGCTATGCTAGGAGTATCACGTCTCACTCAAGGGAGAGAAGGAATCCGGAGTTCCGACCTCCATCAGTGATCAAGAATCAGGGATGCTGTCTCGTTTGCCAAAGTGTCAAAAATCAAAAATCAGATGGGCCGGACACGTAATGCGATTCAGAGACAACCGCTGGACTAGAGCAGTAACCGACTGGATTCCATGGGACGTCAAAAGACCACATGGCTGGCCACCTACGAGATGGTCAGACTTCTTCGTCAAAATCCTGAACAAATGGTTTGAGGCTCTTCGTGTTCCTAGAGCAAGCAGATACCATTGGGCTACACTAGCCCTCAACAGGGACAAATGGAGACGTTACTGGAGCCCACTCGAGCAAATCAAAGATCCATGGGATGACAAGTGACAAGTGAATTAATTTTTCTATACTTGTACAGCTTCTTTTTAAATTTTAACATTTATGGAATTAAGAGTCTCCTCATACGGCCACCACCAACTCCCCCAGAGCTTCTAAGGACATCCTTCTATAGAAGCTTGATTCCAACTCTTTGACCTGGAGCTCAGGCTGGAGTGGTGCTTGCACTGGCTCGTAGGATGTGCCAGAAGCATGTGTTCCGTGCCACCCTGTAAGAGCTCCAGCCACTTCCAGGTTTGCGCTCTTGCAAGCCTGCTGATGTGAAATAATTTCAGACAAGACCAGGGAACTCTACGTGGAAACAGAGAGACCTAACGTAGGAGCATTCAGCTACTGGGGAGAGGAAAGTCTTTCTGGAGCTGTCAGCCCAGTCACCTGCTGAATGCCCCCAAGTGAGTGTCTTCAGATGATCAGATGATACCAGGCAGTGCTGGACTCGAAGCTAAGCCCTGGCAGAACTCCTGACACGCGGGACAGTGAGAACCAGGTAGCCATCGCTGTTTTGTGAACCTAACTTTGGAAGTTGCTTGATACTCAGTGAAAGAGTTAAAGAATGTTTCCTATCTCTTCAAATCTCTAGTCTATATAAGTTTTTTTTATTTGGTTGGATGCTTTCTATGATTGAGTTTTTGGAATTCTTGTCTATATTCTGGATACAAATTCTTCTTTTTTTTTTTTTTTTGCTTTTTTTGGTCACACCCGAAGATGCACAGGGGTTATTCCTGTCTCTGCACTCAGGAATTACTCCTGGAAGTGCTCGGGGGACCATATGGGATGCTGGGAATTGAACCCAGGTCGGCCGTGTGCAAGGCAAACGCCCTACCTGCTGTGCTATCGCTCCAGCCCACAAATTCTTTTTTTTTTTGCTTTTTGGGTCACACCCGGCGATACCCAGGGGTTACTCCTGGCTTAGAATTACCCCTGGCGGTGCTCAGGGGACCATATGGGATGCTGGGAATCGAACCCAGGTCGGCCGCTTGCAAGACAAATGTCCTACCCGCTGTGCTATTGCTCCAACCCCCCACAAATTCTTTATTATACATAATTCAAAAATATTTTCTCCCCTTCTGTGATTTGTTCTTACCTGCTTTCAATACTGTCTTTATTATCTCATCGCCACCACCATTATCATCATCATTATATGGTTTGGGGGTCACACCCAGTGCTGCTCAAGGCTTACTCCTGGTTCAGTGCTCAAGGCTTACTCCTGGTGGTGCACTGAGGACCATATAATGTGTCAGGGATCACACGTGGGTCAGTCACATACAAGACAATCACCTAACCTGTGGTATTATCTCTCTGAGCCCTCAATATTGTCTCCTTAAAAGTTTAAGTTCTTCATTTTGGTAAAATAAAAAATTTTCATCTTTTACTTTTGTGTCAAAGTTGATAAAATTTTGCTTACTCCAAAGTAATGAAGCTTTAGCATATGTCTTCCTCTAGAATTTTTCTAAACAGAATGTGGCCCATTTTGAATATGAATACAGTTTTTTTTTCACAGTGAAAGGAATGGATTGAAGCTCATTTTTTGCAAGTAGGTATAACTGTTTGGGTACCTTTTATTGAAAAAGACTATACCCTCTCTGTTGAATTGTCTTTGCACATTTGCTAAAACTTACATAACTGAGTGTGTTTCATATCATATATCAGTGACTCTATTTCAGAATCTATTCTGTTCCATTAATTTGTATATTTATCATTATTCTAATACATTATTTTGAGAAAGCTAAGTTTTAGCACAAGGTATATGAGATTTCCAACTTTACTCTTCTTTAAAAGTTTTTATTTTATTTTTATAAAGTTGTTCACAATAATTTATTACATTCAATATTCCAACACCAGTCCTACCACTATTATACCTTCCCACCACCAATATTTTGAATTTTCTCCATTACCACCCAAACCTACCCCAATAGCAGGCCCTAAATAATTTATTTTATATTGCGCATTATGAATAATTTGCCAAAAATTATCAAAGTTTCCTTAGGAGAAAGTGTGTGAAGATTGTTGTATCTCAGCCTAGAGCCATTAAGCTCTTGTATAAGAGATTTATTAGCATGCTGCTACAGGTTGAGCCTTGTACGATATATATTTATATATAATTATATGTATATAATTTTTAATTTTTTAATCGAGATCAGTTGCCTTCTACTTTACACCCCGTCCAATGTGGTATGCTACTCCTGGTGCAGAGTATGAGAAATTCTAAAATTTTAAATAGGGTGGTACAGCTGGAGCTAAGTTTTCAACTGGATGGTGACTTGGGGGTCCAGAGGCATGTCTGCAGCGCATTGCTCTCTCCCGAGATTTATTTGTGAGTCTCTGAGTCACGGCTATTAATGAGCTTACATGGCAGCAGAGGCAGTTTGTGGGTGTGACTGCCAGGCTCCCAGAAGAACAGGGAGATGGGAGGAGGCGGCCCATTCCTGACTCTGTGCAGGCGTGGGCATTTCAGTCACAAAACCCGCATACCTGAGTGTTTCAGCAGATTCACTCGAGGATGAGGTTCATCCGAGCCTGTGGAGATGGGCCATGAGTATATCGGTGATTCTGGAGGTTTTTGGCTGCCAGGGCTCTGTCGGGGCAGGTGAGTCCCTCAGTCACCTGGGCGGGGTCCAGAGGCATGTCTGCAACTTGTTGCTCTCTTCTGAGATTTATTTGTGAGTCTCCAACTTTACTCTTTTAAAAGATTCCAACTTTACTATTTTGAAGATTCAAGTTCTCTCATCTTTCCACTTACAATTTTGAATCAGTTCGCCCCGCTAAAGTTTTCTTTATTAGAATTATTCAAATCTGTAGATCAATTTAGGGAGAATTGACATATTAGCTATACTGAATTTTTGTATACATAAACCTGGGCTTTGTATTCATTCACATGGCTTCTTTGATTTCTTTCATCGCTGTTCTTTAGTTTTACAAATACAAATCTTGCACATATTTGCTGGCTTTATACAAAAGAATGTTGTTAGTGCTATTGTAATTGATGCAGAAGCAACTGATTTTTTGAATGGACATCATATCTTGAAAGCAAGGTAATCACTTGCTTTCAAAAAATCATTCTAGGGTCTGGAGCACAGAGGGTAGGGCGTTTGCCTTGCACACGGCTGACCTGGGTTTGATCCCTGGCATCCCATATGGTCCCCCAAGCACTGCCAGGAGTAATTCCTGAGTGCAAAGCCAGGAATAACCCCTGAGCATCACTGGGTGTGACCCAAAAAGCAAAAATAAATCACTCTAAATGTAGGGTCTTTTGCTAACTTCTTTCGGATTTTTCAACATGGATTTTTAGACTCTTCCAAATAGGGTTTTGCTTCTTACTCTCAAACCTGAAGTAATAATGCACATCTTTGACTTGTAGTATTAATATTTCTTCATATTAAGGAAAAAGATTCTGCCTTTCATCCCTAATTGCAATTTAGTTGAAAGATCTTTGTTGTTATCTACTATCCCTAACTTGCTGAATTAAAAAAAAATCATAAACCAAATTTTATTAGTAAAGTGTCCTGCATTTACTGAAATGATCCTAATTTTTCTTCTTTGTCTTTTAATATTACAAGCTGTATTGATTTAATAAATTTATAATTTAGCCATACGTAGTAGTACTCAGAGTTTACTCCTGACTCTGTGCTCAGAAATCACACCTGGAGATGCTCAGGGGACCATATGTGGTGCCAGAGATCTAACTGGGGTTGGCTAGAGACAAGGCAAGCTACTCACCCACTATCCTATCTCTTCTATTGATTTTTTTTTAAGAAATATTTTATTGAACCACCGTGAAAACAAGAAAAAGAAAAAAAAATACAAAGCTTTCAGGTTTAAGTCACAGTCAAATACTGATTAAACCACCATCCCTTCACCAGTGCACCCATTCCACCACCAAAAACCCCAATACACCCCCCTCCCACCCCACCCCCATCTAAGTAGCTAATGATATTCCCATTATTCTCTATATATATTGAGTACATTCCATATTTCCATACAGAACTCACTATTATTGATTGGAAATTTTCCCCAACAATCAGGCCTGCTGAATAGGCATCATCTAATAATTTCTCTTCATTGCTAAGAGTGAAGACTGCTATAGAGGCCCCGCGGTTTTAGGTTTCTAATATTTTAGCTCAGTTCACAGTCAAAATGGATGGCTGCAAGAATCCGCTCTGGTGCCAAAATGGGTTAGGAGACCTCAGGATCACAGTCAATAGGCGCGGAGGGTTTGCTTCTCGTGGCGCGGCTCCCAGTTCATCTCTGGGCAGAAGGCGCGCCGGGAACGCCCCCCCTCCCAGGACCACCTACAGGCTACGTCACTAAAGAAAGTCCTACCTCCTGGTGGAGGGGTCTTAGAGGGTGGCTCTCACTGCGTGGCTGCTGCCGCTGCCGCCATTTTCGCTCAGAAAAATGGGGTGGAGAGGGAAAAAAATCCCTCCCCGGGCTGCACGAGGTTGTAGCTCAGTTCACAGTCAAAATGCATGGCTCAAGCATCTGCTCTGGTGCCAAAATGGGTTAGGAGACCTCAGGATCACAGTCAATAGGCGCGGAGGGTTTGCTTCTCGTGGCGCGGCTCGCGGTTCATCTCTGGGCGGAAGGCGCGCCGGGAACCTCTTCTATTGATTGGTCTTAGTGCTCAAGAAGATCTTACTTTGCTTGTATTTAATTGACTTTAAAAAAAAAACTATACTCATGAGGAATATTAGTTTGTGTTTTTTTATTAATGTTTGTGTTGATTTCACATTACAATAATGCAGTCTTTATAAAATGAGTTGAAAAGTCTCCTCTAGTAATATATTATAAAATCGTTTGTATAGAATTGGTTTTATTTATACCTTTAATATAGGATATAATTCCCAACACAGCCATCTGGGCTTGAAGTTAACTTTATAATAAGTTTTTAAAGTATGAATCACATTTTTTAAAAGTTGTAGAACTGGTTAGGTTATGTTTTTCTTTAAGAGATATTTGGCAGTTGGTGTCTTGCATGGAATTTGTCCATTTCAGTTTTTTGGTCAAACTCATGAACACAAGGTTTGTTGTCAAATTTTCTTATTGTCCATTTGATGGATTTGTTGTAGTTGTTTTGGGGTCACACCTGGTGGTGCCCAAGGCTTATACTCCTTACTCTGTTCAAGAATCTCTCCTGTGGGTAAGGTAGGAAATGTGCAGTGCTAAAGATCGAACCAGCCAAGGTCAAGTGCATTACAGACAAGGGCCTCAACCCCCATACTATCTCTCTGAGTCCCTTTTAATGCACTTTTAAGCATCATTTAAAAAGAAATATCCCATTTTTTTAAATTTTTATAAAGTTGTTTATGATGATTTATTACATTCAATATTCCAGCACCAATGCCAACACCATTACACCTTCCCACCACTATTATTTCCAATTTTCCTGACCACCATGTAAGCCTGCCCCAATAGCAGGCCCTAGATGATTTATTTTGTATTGCTTGTTATGATTCATTTGCCAAAAGTAATCAAAAATTATTTCCTTCAAAGAAAATGTGTGAAGATTGTTATATCTCATCCTGGACCCATTAAGCCCTTGTGTAAGAGATTATTAGCATGTTGTTACAGATTAAGTCTTGTGCCATCCCTGGTACATGAGTGGTGTAGAGTATGAGATGTAGAGTATGAAATTTGTGGCCACATGCTTCAGGAATTCTAAAATTTTGAATGGGGTGATGCAGCTGGAGTTAATTTTTTAACTGGATAGTGACTTTGAGATCTGGAAATATCTGCATCTTGCTGATATCTTTCGAGATTTATTTATGAGTCTCCTGATCACGGCCAGTTAATAAATAAGCTTATATGGCACTAGAGACAGTTCACAGGCATGACTGCCAGGCTTCCGGAAGAACAGGGGAATGGGGGGAAGTTGCCTGTCCCTGACTCCATGAGAACTTGGAGATTTCGATCACAAAACCCGCAGACCTGAGCTTTTCGACAGATTTGTACCTGGATGAGACTCCTCAGAGCCTGTGGAGTCCGGTTGTGAGCATGGCGGCAATTGGGTTCTGGAGGTTTTCAGCTATCAGGGCTCTGCATGGGCTATCAGCTATCTGACTTTTTAATTTTTATTTTATTTTTTATTTATTTGGGTGGTTTTTTTTGCTATCCTACTTTTTATTCCTGACATTCTCCTCTCTTTTCCTTGACTTCTTCTGAAGGATCATCTTATAGGTTCATGTGATCTTTTTCTGCCTTGTCTTAAGTTTCCGTTTGATCTTTTTTTCTGTTTCATTGATTTCTGTTCATGTCTTTTGTTCCCCTTTATTTGATTTACATTTTACTTAACTTCCTCATTCCCTAGAGTATAGTAATTCTTTCTTTTTTTTTCAGAGGCGCACCCAGTTTGTTTGGAAACTCAAGGGTTCCTCCCAGCTTTGTGATGGGGGTTGTTCTTCATGGTGCTCGAAAGAGCATGCACTGTCTTTTGAAAGAACATACAGAACCTGGGCTTCGGGCCTGCAAAGCCTGCGCTGGCCTGTGTGCTCTCTCAGCTTTCATCGTCCTTCCTGGTGGATGTTTTGCACCCTCCTGAGAAACAATGTGCATTCTTGCTGTTGTTGAGTTTTCTTTATAAATATGTTTGATAGGAATTTGATAGTACTCTATATAATCTTTCTGATTTTTTTGGTCTACTTGTTCTTTTTATAACCGAAATAAAGATGCCAAAACTCCAAGTAAAATGAACTCATCTTAGTCTCCTTTCAACTCTATCAAATTCTTTGCTCCTGTTTTTTTTTTAATTTTATTTTATTGAATAACCATGTGGAAAATTACAATGATTTCAGGCTTAAGTCTTAGTCATAAAATGCTGAAACAACCATCCCTTCACCAGTGCCCATATCCCACCACTGAAGACAAAAAAAAAAAAAAAGAACCACAGTACACCTCCCATCCCGCCCACCCCTGCACCACCCCCCTGCCTTGTAACTGATAAATTTCACTTTACTTTCTATTTACTTTGGTTACATTCAATATTTCAACACAAACCTCACCATTATTATTAGGAGCACCCCACTAGAGTAAGACCTGTTGTGAAGAGAAATGAGGCCGCGCAGTTTTGTATTTCTGTACTTTAACAACTAAGTCCAGGGAGATTTCTTTCGGATCATTGCAAGCTGGTAAACCCCATCTGTGGTCGTCAGAATATGGCGGTCCCCACGCCCTTCATCCCCGGGAAGGGACAGGCGAGAGAGAGAAATACCTTTCCCCTCTGGGCCGGCATGGGGTCGCGGCTTAGATCTCTGGCTGGAGACAATCTGCAAGGAGCTGCCCATGTTGAAGTTGGTTCAGCTGGGTCTGGATTCACGCTCGTGCAGCTGTGGAGGAGCCGCACGCGCGTGCGGCCCCCGGGGTCACATCTCGGCAGCGGTGGGCTTTGCTCCTGTTTTTTAAATTTCCAATGTTATATGTTCTCATGTTTCTTGGCAAGCTGATCGCTTTATCACTAGGTGGTATCCTTCTTTAGCCACAGCAACACTCCTTTTTCTGAGTTTTGTTTCATCAGGTACTGAAGTAGCCATGAGTAGTGGTGCATAGTTTCCTTCTCTTACTTTTACTACATCCATAACCTTTATATGTCCATATATATAAGCGTGTATATATATATGCATATATAATGCAAAAATCTTGTGGGCAGGACACATGTTGTGTCCTGCTTTTAAAAAAATACTTTCTGACTATATACATATCACAGAACCACAGACATAGATGTGCACTGTAGCACTGTCATCCTGTTGTTCATCAATTTGCTCGAGCGGGCACTAGTAATGTCTCCATTGTGAGACTTGTTGTTACTGTTTTTGGCATATCAAATATGCCACAGGTAGCTTGCCAGGCTCTGGCGTACGTGCGGGATACTCTCGGTAGCTTGCCGAGCTCTCCGAGAGGGACGGAGGGATGGAAGCCAGGTAGGCCGCAGGCAAGGCAAACGCCCTACCCGCTGTGCTATCTCTCTATAAATAAATAAATATATATATATATATGATGCAAAATCTTATAGACAGAGTACAGCTATATCCTGCTTTTAAAAAATACTTTCTGAGGCAGGCTGGGGGAGGAGAGGTTGGGGGAGGGAAACTGGAGTCATTGGTGGTGGTTGGCACTGATAGAGGGATGGATGTTGGATTATTATAAGACTGGAATCTGATCATGAACAGCTTTGTAACTGTGCATCTCACGGTGACTCAACTTCAAAAATAAAAAATTTAAAATAATTTAATTTAAAAAATACTTTCTGATTACTTATTTGCTCTACTTGGAGTATGCACTTTTAGTGAAATCCTTGAAAAGGTTAGGTTAGGGCAGGAGTTATAATACTGTAGGCAGGGCACTTGTCTTACATGCAGCTGACCGGGGTTCGATCCCCAACATTACATATCGTCTCCCCAAGTCCTGCCAGGAGTGATCCCTGAGCATAGAACCAGGAATAAGCCCTGAGCATCACCAGATGTGGCCCAAACAAACCAACAAATGGTTAAATTAAATACAGCACTTTTCTGGTTGTTTTAAAATTTGTTTCATCTGTTTTTTAAATTTTTCTTGCTTCTTCTGGATTAATTGAGCATGTATTTTTACTTATATTTGTTAATAAAAATTGAGGGGCCACAAGGAAATGGCTCAAAGGGTTGGAGTGCATGCCCATGTGTAGGAGACTTGCCCCCAGCATCCCCTGGTTCCCAGCACTGTGCTGACTGCTGTGTCCCCCAAAGTCTTTTGGTGGCTACCTGGGGGTTTTCAGTATGCATGTTTAATTGACACTACAACTAACATCAAGCATAATTATATCAAAACAATAATGATTTCCATCATAATTAGTATAATTAATATTATATTGCTCATATGTAGTATAAAGATTATACAACTATATGCTTCTTTTTTTCATTGAATAATTGTGAATTACAAATATAGGTATGATTAAGTTTCAGGCATATACTGTTCCAACAGCAGTGAGCAATGTGCTTCTAATTTCTCTCTCCCATCCATTGGGGGTTTTTATTACGCATTTTACCACTTTATATGTTGTAAATTAACAATACATTCAACTGTATGCTAACTTTGGCCTATATTTAGTGTTCTTTATTTCTTCATGTGTATCCACATTTGTTATCTGGCATTCTTTAATTTCTACCTCCAAAACTTTGTCTTACTATGTCTTTAATCTGTTGGGAATGGATTTTCCATTTTTGTTTATCTCAGAAAGTTTTCACTTCTTCTGAACCTTAAATGATGTTTTCAGTAGGTAGATCAGTAGAAGTTGAAAGTTTTTCTTTCTTTTGAATGGTGTTGCTCTGGGTTCTGACTTAGCCATTTTGCTGAGAACTTTCTATTCATTTCCACCATTGTTCCTGTTTTGCTAAGGTGCCTTTAAAAAAAATCTTTGGCTGTCCATAACAGTCAAGATTTTATCTTCATTTCTCAGTTCAGCAGTTTGAGTGGCATGTAACTTTATCTTTAAAATAGGAAAAAGCATTCTTCTTGGTGTGCTCTGGGCCTCTGGCTTTGTGGCCTGGTATCTTTTCACTAATTTAGAAACATTCTTCGGTGTTATCTCTTCAAATATTTCTTCTGACCTGTCTGTTTTTCTCACCTACTTACTTCTGGAATTCCAGTTACGTGTACATCATACCATTGACATTGCTCCTCAGCCGAAGTTATTCTCTTCCCCATTTCTGAAGGATGCAAGAATCTCACACCCATTTTGAAATATTTCCTCCTTCCTGGCCTTTGTGGTACTGTCATCTGTTTTACTTGATATAGTTCACAAGCCCATGACATCTTTACATCATTCTTGTTTTAAATAGTTTTATCCTTATATTCACTTATTTTCTTCTTGCTTCCTGAATCTGTCTGGAATCACTGTTTGTTTGTTTGTTTGTTTGTCTTTTTGGCCACACTCAGAAATGCTCAGGGTTACTCCTGGGTCTACACATAGGGATCATTCCTGGAGGTGCTCCCGGGACCATCTGGGATGCCTGGAATCAAACCCAGGTTGTCCACGTGCAAGACAAGCGCTTTACCCACTGTACTATCTCTCTGCCCCCAGGATCATTTTTAAAATGTGAATCTGTGTGGGCTCATTTATCTAACATGAGAAAGTTATCTTGAGTCTAACTTACACTTTCTTCAGTGCTGGGAACTGAAGCCAGACCCTCACCCAAAGACGACAAGGGCTCTACCGCTGAGCTGCATCTCTGAAAACTCTTTTCTTGAAATGTCATGATTTCACCTTAAATTTTAAAAGGTTTAACTCACTTGTATAACATGCTATATTGCCAGATCTTTTTCTTCTGACACTCTAAAGATTTCATTCCATTGTCTTCTGGATTTCATCAAAAAATCAGCTGCACATCTTGCTGTAACTCTTCAAAGATAATAGGGCAATATTGCTCCTGCAATCTGGGTGTCCTACACATAGCGTCTCTTCTCTCTTTGCCTCTTTCCCCTTTTAAAATTATCGCAATCTTGGCTTGAGAGGATTGATCTGTAATGCCCTTGGATGTGCCCATCATGCCGGATAACATCCCCTAGTTTGTTTTTATTTATTTTATTTATTTATAAAGCTTTCCAAACTTTCTCTATTTTGGAGTAACAGTCCCGCCAAAGTTTTGAAAAGTTCTCAGGTAACCACTCTCCAAATATTTTTCCTGCCCCATTTTCTTGCTTCTCTCCCTCTTCAAGAGTGTTACACAATTATAAAAGAGGAAAAAAGAAGGATTTTCTGTTTGCCTTGCACTCCATAGGTCTTTGTCTTTTTTTTCTATGTTCTATACTTTCCCTCTCTCCATGCTTCTGATTTGTTTGAATATTTTCTTCTGACCAATTTTCCACTTCACTAGTCACCTTTTCAGTTGTGTCTAGTCTATACGATCCATTTAGATTTTATTTTAATTTTCATATGCTCGTTTTAGAATTTTCATTGGATTATTCTTGTATAAATTTTTATTTATACAATAAAAGCATCTTAAATGTTCTATCTCTGGGAGGCTGGAGTGATAGCACAGTGGGCAGGGCATTTGCCTTGCATGCAGCCGACCTGGGTTTGATTCCCAGCATCCCATATGGTCCCCTGAGCACCACCAGGAGTAATTCCTGAGTGCAGATCCAGGAGTAACCCCTGTGCATCACCGGGTGTGACCCAAAAAGCAAAAAATAAATAAAAAAATAAATAATTTTCTATCTCTTTATTTGTCTTGCCCCTCTCTCTCATGACTTAGTGTGACATACTCTCGATACTCCTTATCTGGTAACTATAATATTTGATTTATCTCTAAGTTTGCATCTAGAATTAATTTTTTCTATTGGTGATTAATTACATTTTCTTGCCTCTATACATGTGGGGCGATTAAAAAATATACAGGCCACACATTGTCTTCAAAACCACTGGGTGGGGCCGGACCAGGTAGGGTGCTTGCCCTGCACACAGCCATCTGGGTTCAATCCTGGCATCCCATATGGTTCCCTGAGCCTCCCGGAGTGATCCTGAGCACAGAGCCAGGTGGAATCCCTGAGCACTGCCAGGTGTGGCCCCCCCAAACCAAAATAAATAAACAAATGCACCCCAGAGGGGCGAGAAAAAGGCTTCCCCTCCCCGTGCTAGGAAAGGGGAGCTGTTTGGTTCTCGAAAACAAGGGACCCACGAGGCGAGTCAGGGAGGGCTGCGTGCTTGCAAGTCTCCATCCACAGCTGACTCGTTCCTGTTCTTTGGACCAGGCGTGCCTGGGCTTTGACTAGGAAGGAGAGACCAGACCATCACTGGCGCCGCAACACTGGGATTCCGCCTCTCTGGAGGTCGGGGATGTGAGCTGGGCAGCCACAATGCTTGTGGCAGGCTTCTGCCTGGGAGCCCTAAGAAGTGACACACTTCACCCCTCCTTTGAGAAGTTTCTGCTGCAACCAGTCAGCCTTCTGCTGAGTCCCGAAGGCACTGGGGGAGGGGAGGGCGGGGATATGGCCAGGCGCCAGGGACCCCTAGAGGGTCTGCCTGGCACGGTGACTCCACGCAAAACCACTCCATACTTTGCTCTCTTGTCCTTCCTTCGTCCAGTTGAATCACCCAGCTTGAGTCCAGCAGAATCCCTGGACAGAGCCTGGGGCTGGCAAATGCTTCCAAGAAGGAGACAATTCGGAGCATCGCTCCCCTGGGAATTTCCGCTATGGTTTAGTCTGCCTGGTCCTCCTCATGGCCGCAGATCCGAGTCTCTGGCACTTGATATTGCAGTTCGTCTCTTTCCTGGCCCTTGTTGATGGAGTGAAGGGACTGGGCAGACATGTCCTTTTCCTGCCAAGTCTTTGGGCCATACCCACTAGTGCTCAGGGGTTACTCCTGGCTCTGTGCTTAACGGTCACTTCTGATGCTCCAGAATTATGTGGTGTAGGGGATGGAAATGGAGCTGGTGGCAGGTAAAGCCAAGTGCCCTCCCCCCGTGCTATCTCTCGGGCCCCCTCTCTCAGTAGATCATACTCAGAAAGAGAAAATTAGTAATGTCATCCTAGACACAATAAGAAATGCATTAAAGCTTATAGAATTGCTCTCCTGGGGCCATCTCGATCTCAGACTACAGTGCTCAAGCTGGATCAGTCTTTCCTATCCCTAGCAGGGTCCTAGTCTCCTCATTACTTTTGGATCATGACAGCATTTGTCTATGATCAAGCTCTTAACTTATAGTTAAGAATTAGGCACTTTGGCCAGGCCCATCTCGATGCCAGGGTAGCACATAACTCACCGCTTGCCCTGGATCTGTCCCGTCCCTCGTCGGGACCCTGCTTTTGGGGTGCTAGGAACTGAGGGCAACTGAGGCTTAAGTGGAGAAAGCAGATGCCCAGGAGGGAATAATATTCGAAGCCAATTAAGTCCCAAGTTACAAAAACATAATATTGTCTTCTTATGTCTATACAAAAAAGACAATTGCTTTAAAGTAAATTATTCAAAAGGCATAAAGAGGGGAGAAAGGCAATGTTATAATATTCAGTGTCCTAGGAAGGTCTGACCTTACAAATTAGCAGAGTCAGATTAGGGGAAGAAGCTGATTAACTCTTTTTGGGGAAGAGAGCATAGAGAAGTGATTATAGCTAAACAAAGGAATGGGAGAGATTCGGGAACACCTTGATGGGTGAGATTGGGGTAAGCCTAAACTCCGGGAAAACCCGGGACTAGCTCCTCGTGGCAAGGGGGGGAGAGGACAAAGTAATGTCATTCTACAAAAATTTCCTTTCCTTGAATATTTAACATGCACCTAACCTTACTTTGCTTTTCTATTCCTGTTTAAAGTTTCTTGGTTCTTCTGCCCCCTCCTCGGACAAACCAAGAACACTTTCACTCCCCAGCTCTGCGCCGGAATACACACTGCCCTTAGAGCATCTGCAACGTTCACTCTGGGGCTTGTCATCACTGGTGCTGCTGCTGTTGGGTTATGATTAAAAATTAGACTAAGTGGAACTAGAGAGATAGTACAGGCTTAAGGCACTTGCCTTGCATGCACTGACTCCAGTGAGATTCCTGACACCACATGGTACCCCAGGCACCACCCTGAGTGACTCCCAAGCACAGAGCCTGGAGTAGTCCCTTAATACCACCACGTGTCACCCAACTCCTGTTCCCACCCCAAATTAGACTCAATTACAAAGTTTTATCCTGTGTTCACTACAGGATTGCTCACTTATCCTGTGCCCAGCATCTCACTTGGTCTTATATTCACTTTTGGTCTGACATTCATTAATTTTCCTTCATCGCAATACTTTTAGTGTTCCTTTAGAGCAGGCAACAAATTTGAATAATACATTGTTTTTGTATTATTTTGGGGCCACAGTTGACTGTACTTAGGACTTATTCTGATTCTGTACTAAGGGATCACTGCTGGCTGTGTTCAAGTGTTGTGTACGTATGCAGTGTCGGGAATCGAACCAGGGTCAGCTGCATGTAAAGCTAGTGCCTTACCCCTGTGTCATCTCTCTAGTCATTGAATAATAAATTGTTCAGGGTCCGTGCAAAGCATCTTTACTTTCTTCTTATTCTTGAAGGCTAGTTGAGTCTTAGGATCAAAACATTTCTTTTTCCCGGGAATTTGAAGCTCCATCCAGCATGGCCAAAGAAACTATTTGCTAACCTGACTCTTGCCCAGACAATAAACAGTTCTCTCTATCTTTGTCTCTCTCTGTCATCTGGCTGTCTCTCCATCTTTGTCTTTATCTCTGTTTTCTCACCACATTTTTTTTTCTAAAATGTTACCGCTATGTGTCCCAGGGTTAGCGTGCTTATAGCTTACCTCGCATTTGATTGGTTTTCACAAACTCAAGACTCTGACCTGTGGGGCTGGAGTGATAGCACATTGGGTAGGGCATTTGCCTTGCACGCGGCCGACCCGGGTTCAATCCCCGGCATCCCATATGGTCCCCCAAGCACTGCCAGGAGTAATTCCTGAGTGCAAAGCCAGGAGTAACCCCTGAGCATTGCTGGGTGTGACCCAAAAAGCAAAAAAAAGACTCTGACCTGTCTCCATCCTGAAATGTTTTCCTCTCGATGGACCACTCACCTTTTCCCCAGCTTCTGCTTATGGAACTGCAGCGCATGCTAGAGCCACACTGAAACTTCTGTAGCTTAATAATTAGTATGTTCTCTTTGTCTTTCAAACATCTTGCACTGTCAACAGAGCGAATATCTCAGCTTATTTTATTTCGCCAATTCACTCTTCCCCCCCCCCAAAAAAAAACTGCTGGGGGCTGGGGGCTGGGGTGTGCGGGAGGTGGGCCAGAGACATTGTATAGTGGGTAGAGCTCTTGCCTTGCATGTGGCTGATCTGGGTTTGATCCCAGTCACTGTAAATGGTCCTCGGGTCCCACCAGGAATGGGTGTGGCCCCCAAACAAAAACATCCCCAACCCCCCAAGCAGGGAAGGGTTGAGCTAGAGCTCGTCAGGAGAGCATCTGGCCTGCAGGCATGAGGACAATGTGCCAGCCTAGTGGCACTGCAATTTGGGGTCCCTGCCACCACCACGGCAGCCTGAGTTCTCAACACACTGCAGCCACACATGTCAGATTCCAGCAGGTACCACGACGAAGGGGCAGCCCTAGGGCCAGGAGGGCAACCCCCATGGGCAACCCCACCACAGGGCCCAACTGCACCTGCATGTGTGAACCCCATGACCAAGAGTGCGAGCCCCGGCCACTGCCACAGCTGGCTGAGGGGAAACAATTTTGAGAGGCCCCGACAGTAAAGTGTGAGAATGAATATAACAACGGCCACTCTGGTCCTCGCTCCGTCCAATCTTAATATTTTGCCATATTTGTTTCATATTTTTTTTTTGCTTTTTGGGTCACACCCAGCGATGCTCAGGGGTTACTCCTGGCTTTGCACTCAGGAATTGCTCCTGGCAGTGCTTGGGGGACCATATGGGATGCCGGGGATCGAACCCAGGTCGGCCGCATGCAAGGCAAACGCCCTACCCGCTGTGCTATCGCTCCGGCCCCTTGTTTCATATTTTGAAGGAATAATAGATTGCCAATATTGTCAGAGATTTTTGTGTTCTCATCCCAATCCCAACCCTCCCCTCCTTGCCTCTCTAACAATATTAAATTTTGTCTTTATGATTTTGAGGGGGCAAGTGTTTGGGGTCACACCTGGCTGTGCTCAGGGCTTTCTCCTAGCTCTGTGTGCTCAGGGATCACTCCTGGTTGTGCCCAGGAAAT
The DNA here is from genome assembly GCF_027595985.1 of Sorex araneus. Lineage (NCBI taxonomy): Eukaryota > Metazoa > Chordata > Mammalia > Eulipotyphla > Soricidae > Sorex > Sorex araneus. The sequence continues at coordinate 7,996,453 of NC_073302.1, read as the reverse complement.
TGTATGTGATGCCAGGAGTAGAATACACACTATCTGTGTGCAAGGCAAGTGCCTTACCTGCTGTGTTATTTCTTTGGCTCCCTTTATAATTTTTAAAATTCAAATGAAGGTATTGTTTGTTCTATAATTCACTTTGTGGGTCATTGACAACTTTTGGTGTTTGTATAAAATTTTGTTACCACCGCCCTTATTGTAATATAAAACGATTCCATCACCCCCAAATTTTCCTTGTGCCCTTCTGGACTTGATCTCCTGCTCCTACTCCAGCCCCAGATCACATATATATTCTGTCTCCAAGGCTTTGTTCTTTCTAGAATCATATAAATAAAATCATACAGTGCGCCGTCTTTTTCATTTGGTTCTTCCTTCTAGGAGGGTATTTTTGAGATGCGGCCATGTTGTTTTGCACGCATTATTAGTGTATTTGCTTTCTATTGCTGAGTGGTGTTCCCAAGGAGTATAGATATGCAACTATTCACTCATCCACTGCCAATTGATGAACATTCAAATTAGTTCCAGGTTAGGACTATTCCACACGCTACATCTATGAACATTTGTGTACAGATCTTTGTGTAGACATATGTTTTAATTTCTCTTGAGTAAATACCTGGAAGTAGAATTGCAATGTTATGGAGTAAATGTGTGTTTGACTTTATAAGATGCTAACATACTGTTTTCCAAAGTGGCAGTGCCATTTTGCGTTCCCGCCAGCAATTTCTGAGAGTTCCAGTTGCTCCGTATTCTTGCCAACACTTGGTATTGCCAGTCTTTTTAACTTTAGTGTGTGGTGGTAGTTCCTTATTATTTTAATTTGTATTTCTCTAGTAACTAGTGAAGCTGAGAATCTTTCCATGTTTTTCCTGCTGTTCGCATGTCTTCTTTTGTGGAATTTCTATTCAACCATTGCCCGTCCTCATTGGGTTGTTTTTGTCTTCCAGTCACATCGTAAGCGTTCTTATCTGTTGTTGGAGACACACATTCCTTATCTTTAATGTCAATTATATTGAGGTAGAACTATCAAAATTATTCTAAATGTGTAAAAAGTATTTACTATTGTTTTTTAAGTCTTAAGATGGTATAATAGATATCCTGATCTAGTATTCTGTAATTTGTGGGGCTTTTTAATTCAGCATTATATCTTAGTCACGGATACCTGGGGATATGTGTAGCTCTAGGTAATAATTTCACCTCTAATACGGGATTCTATAATGTGGTGAAAACACAATCCCTTCTCGGTTGGATTATAGGTTGTTTCCAATGTTTTGCCACTACAAATGGTTCTGCCGTCAACACTCGTCTGCCTTCCTCCTTACACATACACACATACACATACACACAAGTTTCTCGACGCGTACACCTAAATGTGGCTCAGAGGCTGCATATCTTGAAACATATTCCAATTTTTTTCTTTCGCTGTGTTCATCCAAAGATTCCGCCAACCTACTGAGTTCTAAATTATTTTGAAATTTCAACATCTTTCCGTGACTCATCTCAGTACCAACCTACTGTCAGCGTGGGGGCCCGCGTTCCACTCTCGCAGGGGAGGGCCTCGTATACGCCCTCTTCAGTTTTTGATTTGAGGTTTGCTTCCCTGATTCTACTCCCTTGGGTCTTAGATGATCTGTTTCAGTTTGATGCCTCAGAGCATTGACTTCCTTGAAGGTTTGGTTTTCTGTTCACTTTTGCTGGGGATTCTTCTCTGCTTGGCCAGCTCTGACTTGGACCATAAGCATCATTTCTGATAAGCACATGAAGGATCCCTGTGGAAAGAGGATGGGAAAAGGTCTTCCTTCCCCTTTTGACTGTGTCACTAGCTCGCTAGGGCAGGTCCTCAATGCTCGGACACCCCAGACACCCACATATGGCTCTGACAAATGGGCACACTCCCCGACTGACAGATGTTTTACATGAACAATGGGGGGGTTAGGTGAGAAGTTGGGTAGCATCTCAGTGCTCACTCTCAGGTTTCCCTGGGACCCCCTGCTGTTCCAGTGATTTGAGGGTCCTATTGGCTCTGAGTTTGGAGATTTCCTGGACCAGTCACTCTCCCTGGTTGATGCTCTCTGCATGCATTTGAGGCTACAGGCACCTAGGCCAGGAATCTGCCATTTTGGGCCTAGTTTTCTGTTAGGAATTGAAGGGGGTATAGTTGACATCAGCCCAGATTTGTGGGAGGGGGGGTTAATGAGAGATTTGGGGAAATAGAATTGGCCCCAGCCTGTCACTCTAGTCCCATCTTTCGCGTTTCTCTCTCTCTCTTTCCTGCCCCTCTCTGCTCTTGGGGTCCCCAGGGCACTCCTTATCCCTGTGGACACCTCTCGGTTCTAGTACTTTCTCTCCATGCCATCTTTTCTCCTTGGTTGAGCTCAGCCTCTCTGCCTTCTCCCCCCCTCTCATCTTGGTGGCGGTTCCCCCATCACTGCGTGTCTCTGGCCCCATGGCTGGCTGGCTCCGGAGCAGTTTGTGGGTGGGGGGGCCCCAGATTGCTGCAACGTGGAACAAGGATTTCTAACACATGCTCGCACTGGCAGCCTGCCACCTCCGCTCACTGCCTGCCAACATCACACTTCAACTTAAAGAGGGAAAACTGCCAGACCAATGTTTTAGCTACAGCCCTGTGTCAGGGCTGCATGGGGAATCTCACAGCAGCCCCTGCCAGAAGCTACAACTGGGGGGCGGGGGGACAGGGGAAGGGGCTTGAGACTGCTCGGTGCTGCTGGCGTCTCCTGCCTGCCCCCTACTCTCGGCCCTGCCAGCTCTCAGGACGGGAGGTTGGCTGGGGACCCATCCCGGGCCTGTCCTGGGCTGGGCTTCTTTTCCTTCTGGGCTTCTGGGGCAGAGAGGGGGACCAGTGATGCCACTTCCCTCTCTCTATTGGCCACCCCTGGCCCAGATTACCACCGTGACTGCCGCCTTCCCTCTCGGGGGACACAGCCTGAGTAACCATATGCTGGAAACTGAGATGCCCTGAGCTCAGGGAACGGGCTGGGACTGGTTGCTGGCCCAGAGTCGGGAAATGTCAGAGACCCATCAAGGAAGTCCCTTCCCTGGGTCCCGAAGCTCCCTTCTCTAGGACATAGCCATCCCGGTGTCCAAGTACTGTCATCACGTGCGTCTCTAGACACACTCATTCTAGCCAAGGTAGAACCCCGGTGAGCTGCGTGCAAGGCAAGTGTCCTACCCGCTGTACCATCTCTCCAGGCTCACTGATTCTCCCTTTCGTGGCCATCATACCCACTCCCGTGCCAAGAGGCCATTGCAGCTCAGCACCATCTCCCCGAACATCTGCTTTGGTCCTCAGGGCAGGAGAAACCCGCCACTCTGAGCTCTGCTCCTTTCCCTGCCATGGTGCTCCCTTGCTGATGCCCCCGGGGATACCAGGTGGCTGCGTCTTCCCTTCCAGCAGGGACGGTATCCTCCCTGCATGGAGAGGGCCCTCCGTCGGGGCAAAGAAGAACTGTGCCCACCTTCTGCACTAAATGTTTCTCATTCTTCCCAGATGGATTCACCCAGGATTCATTCCAGCAGAGACGGGTCTCCCCCAGACTTGACACAGTGCCCTGGTTTCAAGGCACAGAGCCTGAGAGCCGCACAGACAAAAGTATGCAGAAGCTGGGGCCGGAGCACAGCAGGTAAGGTGCATGCCTTGCACGTGGCCAACACGGGTTCGATTCCCAGCATCCCATATGGTCCCCCAAGCATGGTCAGGAGTGATTCCTGAGTGCAGAGGCAGGAGGAACCCCTGAGTGCTGCTGGGTGTGGCACCCCAAACAAACAAAGTGTGCATGCTTTGGAGCAGAGACGTCTCTTTGCTAGCTCACGCAGAGACGGTCATACTTGAGAAATACACAGGTTCCTAGTCGCCCCATGCCCATGGCTCCCAATGTGACAGCGTCCATCTGGAGAACACACAAGCCCCTGCCCTGCCAACACGGACATGCCCTGGCCTGGTGGCCCAGAGCGGGCAGGCCCCCCCTCCCGCCCCGAGACGCCTGCAGACTCAGAAGGAGCTCATGCCGGCCAGGAAAGGCAGAGTGGAGAGGTGGGAGCTGGCCACGGAGCCTCTTGATCAGCCCGACAGCCTGGCAGAGGTGCCGGCTGCCAATATAAACAGATAAGCACTAATAATCACTCCTTCTTACAAGCCCACTTGCGTGTCCCGTTTCCTGGGGACGCCACCTGCACAGCTGCTCCTAATCAAGGACCATTTAATTCATTCCCAGATCATTGTCTGCACTAATTGTCTTAAACAAACCGAAGTTCATTTCACCTTATTCCCTGCGGGCCTGGAGGGCATCTAATTACCTGTAGGTGGTTTTCCACGCGGCCCCGCTTCATTAAAGATCACATATGTTCCTCTAATGGGTTTCCCATTAAAATCCAATGGGTTCCCATCAAAATGAGTTATGTCCCAGGGAAAAAAAAATCCACTCAAATATATTTTAATTAACATGAATTAAATATTGCATATGCTCCATTTCTGCCAACAGGTTGCACTTCAGGCGGGGCTGCCAGGAAGTGGAGGGGAGCAAGAGCGAGAGGAAGGGGAGGGGTGGGGGTGGCCAGTGGTGGGGTGGAGGGCTTGGAAACCCCACAGCGGCATGGCCCCTCATGCCTGCCTGACTTCAACCAGGGAGTCGTCTCGCCTCTTTGAGCTTCAGCGTCGCCATCTCTAAAATACAGATTAGAATCCTGAATGTGTTTACTAGGAGACCAAAAATGTAAAGTTTTCACACAGGAAAAGTACTCAGTGGATGTCACCCTTTAATCTAGAACGTGGCTAATAAGTACCGTGTTCGTCAGCTGTGCTGGGTAACAAAAAAAGCCCCCAAACGGCTCAGAGGTTCTAACAGGTCCACGTTTGTCCCCAGAAATACTGACTAACACAGCCCCCAGGTATCACCTGGTCTTGGAACTCACGCTGAACGTCTTCCCCGGGGATAGGCCAGAGGGCAGAGGGCAAAGGGCAGTGGAACTGCAGAGTCATGCAGCCACCTGGGATGTGATGTCAGTGCTGCTGTGTCACCCACTCACTCTCCCAAAGCCAGAGCCGCTCATGCCACCCGATCCAGCCAGGTGCTTAGAATAGGCTGGTCTCCTGGGGGGCAGGGGAGGGGGGGCTGCATAATCCTCTCACGGGGAAAAGGGGGATCATCGCCCACAATAAATAAACCCCATAATCCTGCTGCTGGGTGTTACGACAGGTTTCCCAGACATCTCCTGGGGATCCAGTTACAGGCCCCACGCCCCAGTTCCGGGCTGCTTCGATAGAGCGATGCTCCAGGGGCGGGTCTGGGACCCTCCAACAAGGACCTCAGATCGTCTCCACCATCCGAAACATGGATGGCAGAACACCTGCTTTCTAGAACACGGGGGCGGAACTTTGGATTCAGACAGAGCTGAGATGACAGCAGCTCTCCCCCGATGGAAAGAGCTTCTCGAACGGAATCTCGGGTCCCCTCCTGCGTGATTTCACACGGTGACGGCAAAGCACGGAGTGCAGGGCGACACGGACCCTGTGTCCACTGGGACAACACAGTTCCTAGGGAGAAAGAACGAGAGAGATTCAACGACAACTTCGCTGAGCAGGAAGGGGAAACGCCCGGCTCAGGGCAAAGCTCCATCCGTGGTAGCTCGGGGACCCGTTGGCGCCGGGCGGGCCCCAGACAATAAGCACACACGTGATGTGACTCTATGATAATAGTGGGCACGGAAGGCGCCGCACCACCACCAACACCGGCTGGAGTGCTCATCTCCTTGGTCACCGTCCCTGACCCCCGCCACACAACGGAGTCACCTGTGGAACCCAAACAAGCCCCCCTGCTCGGCCCAGCCCTGGGGAGTCTGGTCCAATTAGCCTGGGTCAAGCTCCCCAGGTGTTCTATGGCGCCAAGTGTGAAAACCACCTCCCGCCTGGGGGGGACCTATGGGTGGTCCAGGGACCCGCAGCATCACCTGGGAGCTTGTTAAAGCTGAGGCCAGAGGAAGCAGAGTTCGCACCTGAGCAAAAAAACCCTGGAGGTGCTTTTGTGCTCTCTGAAACGTGAGAAGTGCAAAGACCTCACACCCCTCACCCTAGGCCCGGCGGGGGCTGCACAGGGCTTGGCCTCTGATCCTCGGCGCCCCCCAACCGGGGTGTCCCCCACTAAGTCCCAGCTTTAGATATCACTAACTTGTAGCTCGCCCCCGCTTGCAGAAAAAGAAGCCACCATACTCCCCTGCAAGGCACCTTCCCTAAGCGACATCACCCCGCACTGCACCTGAGGCTGCTCCCCGCCTCCCAGCTCCCCTGCAGTGATGCTGTGGACCAGTTGGGGCTGTCACCTCTTCCCCAGGTCACTTGTTGTGCCTCCATTCCCACCAGCCCCCCTCTGCCCGCCCCACCTCAGCCATTGCCCCACTCCCCGTTACCCTGGGGGGGCCCAAGCCATTCTCATCCCCTCTCAGTTCCAGACATCTGCCTAAAGCGCCAACGGGCCATCGTGGGAATATTTGTACCACGGAGACCGGCCGGCATGCACGGTGAGTCACGGCTTGTGTGTTGGGGAGCCTGTGGGCTCTGTCCTCGCTCGGGCGCCTGGACTTCATCACTGAGACCCGGGGCTGGAGTGATAGTACAGCGGGAGGGTGTCTGCCTTGCACGTGGCCGACCTGGGTTCGATCCCCGGCATCCCAGATGGTCCTCCAAGCACCACCAGGAGTAACCCCCGAGCATCGCTGGGTGGGACCCCAAAGTAAACAAAAAGAAACAAACAAACAAAAATCCCCCCGATGTGAGGCTGGCCTGGATCCCCGTGGCTTGGGGGTGCAGCCACAGAGCAGCCCCCATCCTCACAGAGACACTCTAGCCCGGTGCTGGAGACACCGGGCATCAAGATAGCAGGGCTGGGGGCCATGTGGGTGTGTGCTGGCCTGCGGGAGCCTCAGCATTTGCCCTCTGAGCGCTGCCACCCAGTGCCCCCCCCAAAAAAAACCAAACTCAAATCAATGAGCTAAAATGATCAGAAAATAGGCTTCTGGGGAAAATAGATGGAGCCCCAAGATACAGACTCAGGGACCCATCTTCTGTGGGAGAAGAGATTAAGGTACATCTTGGAGCTGGACCCAAAGGATGAGAAAGAGCCAGTTGACAGGAGCAGCAGGAGGAATAGTTTGGGCGAGACAGAGCAGGTGCAAAGGGCCTGTGGCAGCAGGAGGCAGCCCATGGAAGTGGGGAGCAGGGGAGCTCTATAGGGGGTCAGACCAGGCAGGGCCTTCCAGGACTCCAGTGCCACTGGCTCCCCCAGTCACCTGAGGTGGAATCCAGCCGAGGTGTGGAAAGCGAGTGGGTAGGAGAGGCCCCTCTGGAAGAGGCGGGGGTGGGGGAAGCATGGAGCAGGGGTGAGGCCTGGGATGGGCAGCGGCTGGCAGGGCTGGGACGGGGAGGAGGAGAGCCAGGCGCTCTTGCTGAAGGAGGCGTCAGGGCCTCTGTAGGTGGCTGGAGCTTCTGGGGAGCCCCAAGCTCTGGGACCAAGGGTTTGGGGGGGCCGGGGGCGGCTGATAGACGGCCCTGGAATGACGGGCACGGGGAGGTCCCGGGGGCTGCTGGGTGCTTCGTGCTCAGCTCATACCAGCCGTTCAGCTCCACGCGGGCCGGGGAGAGAGCACTGTGGGGAGCTCGGGTCCCCGGATGGAGAGGCCGCGGCAGGGAGGGGCACTTGGCGAGGCGCCCACGGGAACAAAGTGAGCCGGCTCCAAAGCCTCTTGATGGTGGCGTCCCCACCTGGCCGGGGTCTCCTCTGTGACCTCGTCCTTCTCCTTCCCTCTGTGGGAAACACCCCGCCCCACCTCCCCCCTCCCCGAGCCCGAGCTCCACGTGGCGTCTCTGGGCGGTCAGCAGACCCAGAGCGAGAGGCACCCGCGTCCCTGCGACTCCGCGCCCAGGTCACGAGCGAGAGCTGCTGACTGCCCAGGGCCAGCGTCACGTGACCCTGGCAGGGTCACGTGTCCGCAGGTATCAGGGCAGCGACGAGGGTGGGGGGCGGGGGAGACTCGAGGGCGGCAGGGGCAAGGCCCAGGGAGGTCAGGAGGAGCTCGAGTCGAGGCCGCCCCCCTGCCCTCTTCCCCCCAGCCCTGCCCTTCCCGGCTTCTTCACCTGGGTGACCTGCGGTGGCGCCCCTCCCACCTGCGTGGTCTCCAGAGGCTGCCGAGACCCCGAGGGCCACATCCCTGCCCCGCTGTGTCCAGGACACGCCCGAGTCCCCGATGTGGCCCTGGTCGTGTGGCCTTGGCTCTGAGTTCCTACCCGCCCCTCCCCCTACACGCCCCCCCACCCCACCACCTCCTATGGCCACCGTAGCCCCATAGTCACGGCCCTGGCACCCATGTCGGGGGGCCCACTGCATGCCAGGGGCTCCCCAGTCTCCACCGAGTCCCCCAGCCCCCCATCTGGAGCCATGTGAGGGGGAGAAGCAGGAAGCAGGAAGCAGGGGGACACCCAGCGCCCCGGGCGTCCCCTGGTCTCCCGGCATCTGTGGCCGGAGCAGCTGCGGCTCTTGTTTTGTTGTTTTCTCACCTACTGAGCCAACAGTGAGGGGCCTGGGGGGGTGAGGGCCGTGGGGGGCTGGAGGGGCAACAGTGGGACTTGGGAACCTCAGTCCCTGCCCAGCCTGGCAGAGCTGACCCAGGCCCAGGCCCTCCTGCTAGCCCCGTGGGACAGACGCGGCCGTCCCCGAGTGAAATCTGCGAGGGGACCCTGCCAGCCGCCGAGACGCGGGGTGAGTGGCCTCTGCTCCACTCTGACCCCCGGGCCTTGCACAGGCCCTCTGGGTGGGCTTGGTGCTGTGCACATTGGGCTCATCGTGGCTGTCCTGTGGGGGCACTTCCGCCGATGTTCCAAACTGCACGGTGACATTCTTCCTTGAATGTGGCCGTCCCCGCGGGGGTGGGGGGTGGCCGTAAGCTGGACTCTCCTTTGCCGGCTGACCCTGGCGCTTACCCCAGAACCCCACTTTCTTTCTTCTGTCTTTATACGGGGTGCCCACCCACCAGTGCTCGGGGATCACTCCTGGCTCTGTGCGCAGAGATCACTCCTGGCAAGGCTCGGTGGGGGGGTGATTAGAGGGTGCCGGGGTGGAATTCGGGGTCAATTGCAAGGCGAGCGCCCTCCCCGCTGCACTATCTCTCGGCTGCAGAAGCCACATTGTCTACGGGCAGCTCTCTCCAGGGGCCACACGCCCACCTGTTAGGACACAGGCGCGGGGCCGGAACCTGACCGGGCACTTTCTGCCTCTCCCACGAGCAAACTTCAGGGAAACGGGCTGGGGCTGTGCAGGCTGGAGCGTGCAGGCTGGCAAATACTCACTCTCCTCTCTGGGAGCCCACCCACCTCTTCAGCTGGCCCCAGTCCCTCTCTCTCTCCCTCTCCCTCCCTCCCTCCCTTCTCTCCCTGTCTCCCTCCCTCTCTCTCTCTCTCTCCCTCCCTCTCCATCCCCCTCTCCCTCCCTCCCTCCCTCCCTTCTCTCTCTGTCTCCCTCCCTCTCTCTTTCTCTCTCCCTACCTCTCCCTCCCCCTCTGCCTCCCTCTTTCTCTCCCTCCCTTTCTCTCTCCTCTCTCTCCATCTCTCCCTCTGTCTCCCTCTCTTTCCCTCTCTTTCTTTCTTTCTCCCTGCCCCTCTCTCTCCCTCCCTTTCCTCTTTCCTGTCTCCCTCCCTCTCTCTCTCTCCTCTCTCCCTCCCTCTCTCTCCCTCCCCTCTCTCTCCCTCTCCCTCCCTCTCTCTCCCTCCCTTTCTCTCTCCCCTCTCTCCATCTCTCCCTCTCTCTCCCTCCCTCTCCCTCCCTCTCCCTCCCTCTCTCTCTCCCTCCCTTTCTCTCTCCCCTCTCTCCATTTCTCCCTCTCTCTCTCCCTCTCCCTCTCTCTCCCTCCCTCTCTCTGCCCCTCCCTTTCTCTCACCTCTCTCCATCTCTCCCTCTCTCTCCCTCTCTTTCTCTCTCTTTCCCTCCCTCCCTCTCTTTCCCTCCTTCTCCTCTCTCCCTCCCTCTCCTCTCTGTCTCCCTCCTTCTCTCTCCCTCCCTCCCCTGGCAGGGCTGAGGGACCACATGAGGGCAGGGTGGGGGCGAGGCTCAAACCCAGCTTGACCACAAGCAAGGCAAGCGCCCTACCCACTGTACTACCTCTCTGGCCCTTGGCCCCATTTCTTTGACTGTTGGAATGTGAGCAGGTGTGACATGAGCTGTCTTCAATGTGCTGATGCCATTGGTCGGGTGACCTGGAGACAGGGTCTCCCCTGTGCCCAGAGGCTCTGTAAAAGCAGGGGCCCCAGAATAAAACACAAGGGGCTGGACCGAATCCAGCAAAAGCAAGTGGCCCACCCGGGTTTGGTTGCTCTGTATGCGCATAGCAGCGCTGCAGAGTGTGGGTGCTCTGGGGGTCCCCCTTCATCCCCAGCCTGCCCATCTCCATGACTCCGTCCTAAGAAGGCACCTCCTGGTGGCCTTTGGCTGTGAACCAAGGCACACCCCTCCCCCACCGTGGTCCTCTCCCCCCATAACGGCCCCCTCCTGTCAAATGCGCAGTCTCTTTTTTTGTCTCTTTAGGTCACACCCAGCGATGCTCAGGGCTTACTCCTGGCCCTGCACTCAGGAATCACTCCTGGTGGTGCTCGGGGGACCATATGGGATGCCAAGAACTGAACCCAGGTTGGCCGTATGCAAGGCACACGCCCTCCCTGCTATGCTATAACTCTGGCCCCTCAAATGTACAGTCTTGCCCCAGACCTAGGGCTCAGTCCCCCAGCCCCCATGGGTGCCCGGCCAGAGGGCGCAGATCCGCCCCCCGCCCCCCACCCGAGACCTTTTGCATTCGTGAACAATTCCTCCTGCTCGCGGTGGGGAAGGGGGTCCATGAATCATAGAACCAGGCGCCATGACCAAGCAGGGGGAGGGGAATGGGCCGCAGTGACAGACAGGGGGTCCCACAGGGGAGCGGCAGACTCCTGCTGTCCCCAGGAAGCGACAGTCATGGCCACGGCATTCGGCTCCCGGCTCTGGGGGTCCCTCGGCACGCTCAGTCACTGGGATCCACATTCCGTCTCGCGTTTGCCCGGTGCGCACGTCAAGCCCCTGAGCCACCCCCTGGGGCCTGGCGGCCACCTTCATGCCTATGTCCCCAGCAGAGGTACCAAAGCACCTTGTCGCACCGATTCAGGAGGCCCGACCCACACAGCCCGCGGGCCACAAGGGGCAGCGGCTGCCAGACTGGGGCACATATAAAACCCAGACACCACCCGGCGCCCTGGGGTGCGCTCAGGCATGGAGTGGGCTGGGCAGGGGGGAGGGGGGAGGGGAGGAGGGCCAGTTCCAGCCCTACTTGCTTGGCCCCCCTCTCTTCCATGCCACCGAGCCCCTGGGAGATTGTCAGAGAGCCCAGGGTAGCCCTGAGTCAGCCAAGAGATTTTGCCCCAGGTGCCACTATTAGAAGCCCAAGCAATGAGACTTCCCAAGCTGCAGGGGGCGCCATTGGGAAGACCACCCTTTCTGTATCCAGGGTGAGGTGTGGGGGGCGGTGGCCTGGGCTACGCCTCAGCTGTGATGGTCCCTTGGGGGAGTCTCTGGGCCTCTGCATCAGCTCAGAGGCAGGATGAGCCGGTGGGTTCTCCCGCTGCCACATTCCAGGACCCCCGGGCCAGCCCACCCGGGTGGGCCTGCCTGGACGCCTCGGCTGGGGGATAAGACAGAAGCGGCCTGGGCGGGCCTGGGCCAGAGGGAGGAAGTGCACCCCCCACGCGCCCCCACGCGCTGCACCATCTGACCTGGTTTAAAGGAGCCGGTGACTCAGCCTCCGCCCTATCTGATTGTCTGGTGGATTCCTAGAAGCTGAGAGTCACTTCTCCGCACTGGCCGAGCCCTCCCCGCACGGGGCAAGTCCTAATTCGGTTCTCTGCCTGCAGACCGGGGCGGGGGGGGGGGGGCACTGGAGACACCAGGAGAGTTCGGGGGGGGGGGGGCGCAGGGAGCCTGGAAGGTGGGCCAGGCCAGGCGGGGGCGAGAGAGGGTCCCAGTGAGGGAGAAAGGGGGGAACGGTGAGCACCAGGCAGGGCACGCTGCTCCTTGCAGGCCGTGTGCCCTGAGTCACCACAGAATTTCCTCCACCTCTGCTGGCGGGGACGGGGAGAAAGTCGCCTTCCCACTTTCTCTGCTGCGGCTCTGATTCTTCCAGACTCATCTCTCAGCAGACGAAAGCGGGCAGTGGGGGTGGAGGGGAGGTGGGGGGAGGGGCCACAGAGGGCTCAGTGTGGAGCTGCCTGTGGAAACTTGCGGGGAAGGAGCCTGGGAAGCCCCCGCCCACCCACCCACCCGCGTATGCCCCGTGAGCACCGCAGACAGGGCTGAGGGCAGGACCTCTGGGAAGTGAGGCTGGGGAAAAAAGAGGTTTGCCTCGGCCCCTGGTCATCCTAGTGCACGGAGGTGGGAGCTGAGCAGTGTCCCCCCAAGACGATGAGACAATGAGTCACATGTCGGACAGCACCTCGTGCCCTGCGCCCACCTTCCCAGGGCGCGAACAGGCGGCTGCTCCACTCCCGCCACCCAAGCCCCTGCAGGCCTCTGACCCCCACCGCCCAGCGGTGCCCGGATGCCAGTCTCCCGAACAGATGTTCCAAGGGGGTTGGAGCGTTAGCACAGCCTGGGGGCAGGGGAGACGCCCCCACTTAGGCAAGGACTCTCCCCTCCCTCTGAGGAGATGGAAGTGAAGTGACACATTCCACAGACCCATGGCCGCCAGCTAAGGGACCACCTGACAAGGACTCTGGTGGCCCCTGCACTGAGCTGATGGTAACTCCTGTCGCCTGCCACCCGCCCGCTGGTTTCACAAGGTCTTTACTGACAAATGGAGTGGGGGTGAGTGGGTAGGAGCCCCCTCCTGCTTCCTTCCCAGCCTGCAGGGGGGCGCTGACCGCTGCTGAGTCCTTACCACGTGGCAGGCGCTCTGGGCTGGGCACGGAGCGAGATCTACAGCTGGGGACTCTCCTGTGGTTACCCACCCCAACGACATACCACGGACTGAGTGTGGACTCAGGGACTCACCCAGTGGGACCGTGGGAGATGGACGCAGGCCAGCACCTCTTTCGTGGTCTCTGTATCCCCAGGATGGCCCGTGCCATAGGCCACATTCCATATGAATACTCCGTCCCCCAAAGGGGCTGCACCACACAGAGCAAAGCCCCGTCTTTCTCAGATCCCTGTGCCATCGCTACCGTAATTCTCAGATTCTTGGGAACACTGCCATTCCGCAACCCTGTGTATCAGTCCACCCATCACTGTCTTCCTCTGGTGAACTGAGGGACGATGCCTGTGGGGTTTCCCTCTGATTCCTGACCACACCCCCCAAGGGCCCCCGGGCAGCCCCCTGGAGCTGCTGCGCTTCTTCTCTTCCTGTTTCCCAGCTTCTCTCCTTCGGACATGTTGGCACCGGGTGTCCAGCCTGCAGCTCGTTCCCCTGGCACCGCGGAAGACCCTGGAGCGGAGGGTCCCCATGCTCCGAGCCCGGCTCCCGGCCCAAGGCCCTGCCGTTTCTGCTTTGCTTTTCACTTCCTTCCTCCAACCCCTCTGACTCCGGTTCCTCCCACCTCGCCAAGAACACGCTTCCCTCTGGGCCCTGCCCTGCTCCCCGCGACTCTAGGTCCAGGCCAGAGGCAGCCGATTCAAAGCCAATTCGGAGGTGGTTTGAACCAGCTGCCGAGGGCTGAGGCAGCTGAGACCCTTGGAGGGGCTCAGACCTCCACAACCCAGCCCGGACGGGAGACCCTAAACAGGTCAGGCAGCCCCCGGCCATGGCTCCAAGCCCACCCAAACGTCCCTGCTCATCCCACCTGGGGTGCTCCATCCCAGTGAACTCGAGGTATCCCAAAGGCTACCGGAAAGTGCTTGGAGTGTGAGCGCCCGGGTTAGAAGCCCGGGGCGGGTGCTCGTCAGCCCTGATCATCCTGGGGTCAAGTGCTAAAGAGGCCAGACTCTCTCCTTCCCGTGTTTCTTCTTAGGAACTTGGAGAACTTTACTTGTGTTTTGTTTTTAAATTTGTTTTGTTGGGGGGCCACACCCCACGGTGCTCAGGGCTCACCCCTGCCTCTGCACTCAGAGATCACTACTGGTGGGCTCTAGGGACCACAAGGGATGCCAGGGACACAACCCAGGTGGCCGCATGCAAGACAAGTGCCCTACCCACTGTGCTATGTTTCTGGCCTCTGGTTTTCAATTTTCAGGACTTGACTTTTTTTTTTTTTTGCTTTTTTTTGGTCACACCCGGTGATGCACAGGGGCTACTCCTGGCTCTGCACTCAGGAATAACCCCTGGTGGTGCTCAGGGGACCATATGGGATGCTGGGAATCAAACCCGGGTTGGCCGCATGCAAGGCAAACGCCCTACCCACTGTGCTATCGCTCCAGCCCCAGGACTTGACTTTTTAGATAAAAGGGGCGGAAAGCACCTGAAATTCCCCAGAACCCCTCTCCCTTGAATCATCTTGCATTCGTGTGGTTCATTTGTACAGCTGATGAATTGATATAATTAATATGTCAATATCATTGCTAACAAGCCTCTTTTCCATACAGCAGGTCAATGAGTATAAACAGCCATGTTACTATCAATATATTGATACTAATGTTGTGATTCGCAAGCCCATGGCTCATAGTGGGATTCATTCTGTGTTACACATTCTTTGGGATTTGGCAAATATATCCTAACACGCATTCCCCCCGCATCGCAGACTCGTGCACGGTGGTTTCATTGTCCCCAAGACCCCCACCATCCCTCGCTCCTTCCCTGGCCTCACTCCCGATCCCCGCCAACCACTGATCTTTCTACTGTCTCCACAATTTCACCTTCTCTAGGTCATCATGGGGTTGTGCTCATACGAGGAGCCGGTGAGGATGCGTTTCCTTCACACAGAAGCCGTTCTCGTTCAGGGTCCTTCCTTCTCTCTTCGCTGCCGGCTGGTGTGTTTCTAAGGTGTGAGTGGCCACACACAAACGGCATAACAACGTTTCCCTCCTCTCTGTAAGTGCTCCCTGCTGCAGCCTCGTCTTCCCAAACGGAAACTCCATCCCCACGGTAGCCCCATCCCGTTCCTATGGCGCGCTTCTTCTCACTCGGCTGCTGTCTGATGGACCTTAGTGCATCTGTCTGCTTGCCAGAGGAAAGAACTGCTCCCGAGCACTGCTAGCAAGAGCACTTCGGACACATCATGGGCAGTTTTTCCCACTCAAGCCAACGATGCCTATGGAGCATGACAGCTGGATCCCGTCTGGCCAGACCCTCCACACCCACCGTGGCTGGGCACCTGCAGCCATTTCCAGCGCCCGATGTTCCTTCTCTTATTTCCTGGCTTCACCCTGAAAGCAGGCCCTGTTCTACTCAAACCACAGATGGGCAAACTAAGGCCCAGAGGAAGCAAAAACAATGCCCTAGGTCCCGTATCTCCCAAGTGGCAGAACGTGGACCCCCTTCCCAGCTTTCGGGTGGAGAGAAACACTCAGGATGCAGAGAACAGGGTGGGAGGGGGAGAGAGACTATTTCCAGCACCCCGTTCTGGTCAGCTAGGCATCCTTCCTCTTCTCCTTTGAACAAAACACAAACAAATCAGTTTCCCAACGTGATTGTTCTTGGAGAAGTGTCCCTTCCTTCCTGGCTGCTCTCTGTCCAGTGAGACGGGGTTTTGCTTTTTTGGGAAGTTTTGTTTTTTGGGGGCCACATCTGGCATTTTTGCTCTGGGCTGACTCCTCGTCCTACACTCAGGAATTACTCCCGCCAGTGCTCAGGGGATGCCAGGAATTAAACCTGGGTCGGCCGCATGCAAGCTCGGCGCCCCCCGTGCTGTGCTATCTATCGCTCTGGCCCCTAACTCGAGTGGGCCTGACTCAGAAGTCAAGGACCTGCTTTGACTAAAACAGGCATCTGCATCCGCAGGTCCCCTCACGTCCCCACCTGACCCCTGGGAAGCAACAACTCAGGACGGGGGGCAGAGCCACATTTTCCAGTAGACAAATGCGCTTCTCTTGCACCCTGTCCTGGGCGTGCCGTGATGGAGGGGCCTGAGGGGAGAGACCAGGGCTGAGCCCCAAAGGGGGGAAAGGTGGGACAGAGACTTGTAAGGGCACAAGGTGCTCTGGGTCAAAGGAAACTTCCTCCAGCCGAAGGACGGGGCCCACCCGGGCCCACGGCTCTGCGTCCCGGCGCCGTCCAGGCCCCCAGATGGCCGCCCTCCCCTCCCTCCCCTCGGCCCACCCCCTCCATCCCCAAGCCCCCTTAAGCACCAATAATGGAAGTGCTTACTAGGCCCCGCAACAATTCACCCTTATCTTTTATTTATAGCTGACAAAGCTCCAAGCAGGAAAAATATAATCACACTTTAAATAATGGAAGTTGTAGGTATTAGAGCTACACGGGCAGTTACGGGAGCCTCGGCAATGCCTCCCTGCAGACCCCACGGGCCGATGC
This sequence comes from Sorex araneus, assembly GCF_027595985.1. NCBI lineage: Eukaryota > Metazoa > Chordata > Mammalia > Eulipotyphla > Soricidae > Sorex > Sorex araneus. The sequence continues at coordinate 7,979,983 of NC_073302.1, read as the reverse complement.
CAGCTGCATTTTTAATTTTTCAAACATATTTCTTCCCAAATTATTCCGCGTTACAGAGGAGCCACATTTATGGGGGTGATAAATTACTGTAATAAAGTGCCTCTTCCTCAAATATATAGGACGGAGCCACGCGGCGCCGAGCCCGGCACGGGCGGCCCCGGGAGAGCCAGGAGCAGTCCCAGCACCGCGCGCCTCGCTTTAATTATCGGGCGGATGTGCCCTACATTTTTAATACACTCACAAGTTTTATTTAAGCAAAGACTTCGAACCGGCCACTAATTTGCATCTGTGTGGACCCGTGTGCGTGCACACATGCGTGAGGGCAGGCGGACGGGGGCCCGAGGCGTGCAGTAAACCTGAAATGTGCACGGCACATAGACAGAACCGTGCAAGGTGGGGGAGAGTAGACCTCACCCCCCCGCACCCCCCCTCCCATGCAGGCACATGTGTTTCCACAGTCCCCCCGAGCCCAGGTTACTGCACGGACACATGCCACACATCTCCGTGTGCACTGGCCAACCACGCAATTTCCGGTCGGCTGGTGCCAACACAGGCCCAAGGGACGCCGTGCCCGGCAGGCTCGCAGGGGTGGAGACGTGTGCTCCGCTCTGAGCTGCCGGCTCCCCTCCCTTCTTCTTCCTTCTCGCAGCGGACTCACCCCTGCCCTCCCGCCGTCCCTCCTTCCTGGGCTGTGGCACGCACAGGTTTCTCAGGGCTGCCGGGAAGGCGCGTGGTTGGAGGCCTCGGTGTGTGTGGCACGCGGGGGTCCGAGCGGAGACATTCCCTGCTCTTCCTGGCCACGGCACAGCTACTGGCACCTGCCCCGGGACCGAGTGGGAGAGAGCCGGGGCTGGGGAACGGAGGCTCATGAGGAAACGTCTTTGCTTGGCTCGGCTCTTGGCTTAGCCTGTCTCTGCTTCCTAGGTGGCACTGGGGGGCACCCTGTGAATTTCGGGCTCCTGGAGACCCTGCGTCCATTTATGCACATTTGTCTGTTCTCTGGGGCAAAGCTTCACCCCGCACAGGCCACAGGCCCAAACATTTGCTCTTCTGGAAACACTGATGACCTGGAGGGACCTGGGGTACCTGGGCGCAATGATGGGGTGGAGGCAGGGGGCGCCTCACGGCCAATAGTGTGTGAGTGGTCAGTGAGCAGGTGGCTCATCCCCCAGTCCCCCGAGGGGAGGTGGAACCCCCTCTCAGACCGTCCCACCAGAGGCAGGCAGGCTTGTGGGAGCAAAGTCACAGCTGCAGCCCTGGTGCCCGGGGGGGGGGGGCACCGAGAGGTGGGGTGCCAGGCCTGGGGGGCTCACCTGGGTAGGAACAGCGCCGTCTGCTGGAGCTGACGGTTTTGGGGTGTAACCGTTGGGCAGGAGGAAAAGGCTGGAGCTGCGCAGTCTCCTCTCTCCAGAGGCTCTGAGAAGGCTTGGGGGGGGGGGGCAGACACCCCCAGAGAGGCTCAGGGAGGCAGCTAGGAAGGGAAGAGTCGAGGGTGGGGATCTGAAGACCTGTCACACCACTCACTCAGGGCTCGGCTCTGGCTCCTGCTGTGTCTCCATCTGTCTCCGTCTCTCCGTCTCTGTCTCTCTGGCTATCTCTGTCTCTCCCTCCCTCAGTGCCCTTCCCGCCTCTGACGCCTGGCACGGTGCCGTAGGAGAAGCTGACACGCCGGCTCTGATGCGTGGCGTCTGTCCCCTCGGAGCCCAACTGCCCCTCGCCTGGCCGTGCCCACGTGAGCTGGGCTGGCCTCAGTTTCCCCACCAGCTCCGGGGTGCTCGGGCCCCCTCCGCAGGCCGCCTCAGCCCCGGGAAGCCTCAGCCTCTTCTGAGATGAAGAGGCTTGTGAGCCCAGGGCAGTAGGACAGCGGGAAGGCACTGACCCGGGTTTGGTCCCCGGCACCCTCCGGCGGGTCCCCTGAGTGATCCCCGAGGGCAGAGCCAGGAGTCAGCCCTGAGCATTGTCAGGTGTGACCCCAAACCTCCAAATAAGTAAATTCATTGATCAAAAGTCCTTTCTTAGTAAATTTCGGACTTTTTTTTCTAAGAGATGGACCCCCCAAACATCTAATCTGGCAGCCCCCCACACCCGGTGGTCTCCCACAGTCTCTGGGGTCCTTCCACCTCCCAGGGGGGCCTGAGAAGAGGGTGGTCAGCTCGAGGCGCCGAGGCTGCAGGGAGGGGACGATGCGTCCGTGTCTGAGCCCCTCACTCCGCTCAGGCGGGAGGGGGGCTGCCCCCCTCCGGGTGCAGAGATGACTGGGTGTCTCCAGAGGGCTGTGCCAGGGCAGCTGTGGGTGGGGGTGCCCAGGGACCGCAGCTAAAATAAGCAGCAGCTGCCTCCGCACCCCTCTGCGGTCTGAGCGAGGGAAGGAAGTGGAGGCCCCGGAAACGGGAGGGGGCAGGGGGCAGAGTGTGAAACTGCTGCCAGCGGCGGAACCAAGCTGGGCAGCCCCCACTGCCCCTCCCGTCGGCCAGACAGGCCGGGGTTACGGCTAGGAAACCCCCCGGGCACAGGCTCTCCGACTCGTCTCACCTTTGCATGTGCCAGTCCCGTTAGCTGGAATATGGGCCTCTTCACCCTCTCCTGTAAGACCCAGCACCAGAGTCACATCTTCCTCTTCCGGGAAGGCTTCCGTGACCACTCCCTGGGCACACACACTCTTCACAATTACCGTCCTAACTCACATTCATACACACTCTCACATTCATACACACATTCACCCATGTTTGTGCACATTGGCACAGACTCACATACACACATTCATGCACAGACACACACTCACACTCACAGACGCATTTGCACAAACACGCATATTCATACATACACATTCATGCATATGCACTCACACATCCATATACACTCACCCATATGCCCACTTGTGCATATGCACTCACATGTGCACTCACACTCACACATTCCTAGGCACTCCGGTATACTCACATTACATTCATACGTGTATCTCCATATTCATTGACACTCACACATTCATATATAGAGTTTGTGCAGATACACTCACACATTCATAGACAGACACACATATATACACACACTCATGCATGTACACTCACATATGCACCACACTCACACATTCATATACACAAATACTCATATACATATTCATACACACAGGCACACATTCATTTTCACACCAATACTATCCATATACAACTACATTCATTTACACACACACACTCACACACTCACATTTAGATCCACTCACAAATGCAAACACTCTTACACAACTCACCTGCTCATTCACACACCCACATTCCATGCATTCTCATGCACACATGTGCTCATATGCACATTTTTTTCTTTTTTTGCTTTATGGGTCACACCTGGCAATGCTCAGGGGTCACTCCTGGCTCTGCACTCAGGAATCACCCCTGGCAGTGCTCAGAGGACCATATGGGATGCTGGAAATCGAACCCAGGTCGGCCGTGTGCAAGGCAAACGCCCTACCCGCTGTGCTATCGCTCCAGCCCCTCATAGGCACATTCTTACCACACACTCACTCCTTCACTCTCACACAGACCACGTAGGCAGGGCGGAGCGCCCCAAGCCCTCCTAAGCAGGGCTCTGTAGTAGCTTCAGTTCCTGAAGAGAAGACAAGGCCCAAAGTCTCCCAGGGCCGCCGCCAGCGAGAGCCACTCCGGGGGCTGAGCCGGGTGGTTTCTCCAGGCTGGCACAGGAGTTGAATGTGCCCCCAGAGCTGTGCAACTTCCCTGCACTTGGGAAGCTGCCCGAGACCGGGCACCTGGACGTCCAGCCTTGCTCTTGCCTTGCCCCCTTAGTGGGAAGCACGGAGTGCTTAGGGGCGAGTGGAGGGGGGGGCAGTGGAGAAGGGAGAAGCGTTTCTGTGATCTAGACACATCGCCAACACTTCCCTCTGGGCCAGAGTTCTGGCCTCTCGCCCAGGTTCCTGTCAAGGAATCTGCCCCGCTGCCCGCCACCATCCACGCTACCCACCCCCCTATCAAATAGGAAGGGAGGAGGGTGGGAGGGAAGGAAGGAGGGAGGGAGGGAGGGAGAGGGAGGAAAGGAGAGAGAGGGAAGGAGGCAGGGAGGGAGAGGAAGGGAGAAAGAAAAAATCAAGGGGAAGGGAGGGACAAAGGAATGGAGGAAGGGAAGGAGGGAAGAAGGGAAGGGAGGAAGGAAGGAAGGAAGGAAGGAAGGAAGGAAGGAAGGAAGGAAGGAAGGAAGGAAGGAAGGAAGGAAGGAAGGAAGGAAGGAAGAAAAAATGAAGGAAGGGAAGAAGGAAAGGAAGGAAGGAAGGAGGGAGGGAGGAAGGAGGGAGGGAGGAAAAAAGAAGAGAAGGGAGGGAGGGAGGAAGGAAGGAAGGAAGGAAGGAAGGAAGGAAGGAAGGAAGGAAGGAAGGAAGGAAGGAAGGAAGGAAGGGAGGGAGGGAGAAGGGCGGGAAGGAAGGAGGAATAAGGAAGGAAAAACAAGGGGAAGGAGGGAGGGAGGGAGAGAGGGGGAAGGAGGGAGGGAGGAAGGAGGAAGGGAGGGAAGGAAGGAGGAAGGGAGGGAAGGAAGGAGGAAGGGAGGGAAGGAGGGAGGGAGGGAGGAAGAAGAAAGGAAAAGCAAGGGGGAGGGAGGGAGGGAGGAAGGGGGAAGGGACGGAAGAAGGGAGGGAGGGAGGAAGAAGAAAAAAAAAGCAAGGGGAGGGAGGGAGGAAGGGAGGGAGGGAGGGAAGGTAGAAGGGAGGGAGGGAGGAAGGGTGACATCTGATGCCATCTGAGGGCCAACTCCAGCTTGAACATGCTAGACCCGCCTCTCTGTGTGCCAGCCTATAGGGCTGCGGGCTGAGGGGTTGACCTTCTGGTCGGGGTCCAGCCCAGGACCCTCCTGGCCCTGCCATCCGCACAGGCCCCAGCCACGTTCTAGGTCCCCTGCTGCCTCCTGACGCCTCCCAGAGCCTCGGTTCCTTCAGTGGAAAACGGAACCGGAAGCGCCCAGAGCAGGGGCGGACTCTCGGGCGGGCCTCAGTCCGTGAGGACCCCGGGGAGGGGGGGGCTCCGTCAGTGCTGCGCCCGGTCCACGGATGGGAAGCCCACGTGTCGTCGGGGCTGGAGTCTCGTAGGGGGTCCCGCGGGCTGTCCCTGCTGCTGCCCGGCCCGGCCTGGCGTGGCTCCTCCTCGTGAATCTACGTGGCTCTGTCACCCCCGCCCCTGCCACACACGCGTCTCACCCCCTTGTCCCTGGGACCCCCAGGCCCGTGTCTCTGTGGTCCTGCCCCCTTCCCCTTCCATCCTGTGAATTGCCCCTCCTTGGAAGCCCGGCCTGTCCCTCCCTCTGCCCCCCGCACACCGCCCTCAGAGGAAGGGGCTGGTGGGGGGAGAGGTAGGGAAGCCCTCCCCCCAACACTGACGACCCTGCTCACAATGTGCACTGGAGCACTGGAGCACTGTCCTCCCATTATTCATCGATTTGCTCGAGCGGGCACCAGTAACGTCTCCATTGTGAGACTTGTTGTTATTGTTTTTGGCATATCGAATACAGGGAGCATGCCAGGCTCTGCCGTGCGGGCGGGATACTCTCGGTAGCTTGCCGGGCTCTCCGAGAGGGGAGGAATCGAACCCGGGTCGGTTGCACACAATAGGCATGGGCTTTAAAGTTCCTTCCTCCTTGATTATAAAAAAACAAATTTAAATCCTGAGTAGTTGTTTTTTGAAAAAAAAAATAATAAAAAGATTATTAAAGCACTGTGATTCACAAACCCATTCCTAGCTGATTTTTAGGCCCACCGTGTTCCAGCATTGGCCCCCCGGCTATCACTGCACCTTCCCCGCCCCTCCCCGCCCCCCTCCAGCGTCCCCAGTGTCCCCACCCCAGTCTACCTCCTCGACACTCTTTTAGTTCTGTTGCTCCGGGCTTCCTCCTGGCTCTGCCCTCAGGAATTGTCAGGAATTGTTTCTGGAGGTGCTCAGGGACCCTATGGGATGCCAAGGACTGAACCTGGGCCAGCTGCACGCAAGGCAAACACCCCCCCTGCTGTGCTACCACCCCCGACAGACACGTTTTAGACCTGGTTGTAGCCTGGGGTGTGACAGCCAGCCCTACGGGGAGTGAAGGCCAAGCCACGTGCTGCGAGCCCCCAGACGGGAGGCTCTGGGGGACCCCTTCGGCCCCTCCTGCGGTGCCCCATTCTGGGCTGGCACCTTTCTCCACCACTCCAGCCCCTCTCCCTGCGGTCGGGTACCTCCGGGGCTGCCTCCTCTGCAAGGGAGGGACCCCGAAGCTCCAGCTCGGCCCCGATCTCCACATGACAGGGGGCGGGGGTCGGCCAGGGCTGAGAAGGGCTGACTGGGAACTGCAGGATCATCGTCAGCTTCGGGAGACAGAGCTGTGACAGGCTGACACCCACCCCCACTCGGACTCACGAAGGACCCCGGAGGCCACGACCCCCTACTGACACCGCAGGCACAGGGGTGGCGGCGGGAGGGGCAGGCCTGCAGACCTCGAGCACTTCAAGTGCTCACAGACCCAAGCACACACGTGCACAGGGGTGCACCCACACGCACATTTGCCAGCACACTCATAGCCACGCGCCCCCCCCCCACACACACGGTCCTGCACAGTCTCACATACGTGTGATCTGACCTGAGACCAGGTCCCCAGCAGGCGTGCATGCAGCAGGCACCTGGACACTCGTCCTGCCCTGAGGCCCTTCCCGTCTGGTGCCTCCCCAGCGGCGGGGGGGTGACTGTCCCCCGTAAGTGGCATTGACCTGTGCCCTTTGCCCACCCGTCTATGTGTCCAGGCAGCGTCACGCAGCCCTCACCTGAGCCTTCACCCTCCCCGCAGTCCTGCTCCCTCACCCCTCCTCCTCGGTGGGACCGTTCTGGGCGCCCTGGAGGATGTCCCCTGCCCCGCTGTGCCCTCACGTACCCCTGCCCTCTGCCCCCACTGCCGCCCGTTTTCTCTAAGCCAGTGGCCGAGGCTCTGGAGGGCTGGGAGCTGCCCGGAGCTCGGCGTCTGGGGCCAAAGTCCCTGCGTGCGGCCGGGCGGAAGTTACTCAAGCCGCCCGTGGCCGAGACTCGGGCTTATTGTCTCCGGCTTCCCCTTGGCTGCAGGCCCGCACAGCCCTCGGCCTGCTTCTCTGGGGGAGGGGCAGGAAGCTGCCGGGGGCCTGGGGACCCCCAGCCTGACAGTGAAGCTGAGGTCGACAGACAGAGCCCTCCCCTTCTCCCCCAGCGGGGACAGCCGGCGGGGAGGGTGGGCAGGGAAAGGGGGGCGGCCCGGGGGTCCCGCTAGCTGAGGGCAGAGCGAGGCCTGCTTGCCTGTTTCCTTAGACCTTCTGTCAGCAGAAAGATCTCGCAGAGGCCTGGGGGATCCAGGGCAGAAGTGCAGGGCTGAGCTGGGGGCGGGGGAGGGGACCTGACCCCACTGGGGCTGAGATCAAAGGGTGGGTCTGAGCTGGAGAGACCCCAGCACGAGGCTCCATCCGGGCATCGCGCAGTTTCACACACACTCACACACACACACACACACACACACACACACACACACACACACACACACACACACACACACACACACACCCCGGGGGGCGCCGCCCTGGCACTGGCTCCAAGGGGGCCCAAGCATAGCCTCAGCCTCAGATCCTATATAGAGCCCCAGGCTTGCAGCCTGAGCCTCACAGGGAGGGTCCCCCGGCTTCCGGAGGACTGCCTGAGGTCCCCCTGCCCCCCACAGAAAAAGATGAGTTTGCAACATCACCGCACCCCTGGCTTCCTGACCAACCCACCCTGCCTAGAGAGAGTTGTTACGCAGATTGGGTTTAAGGTATCTCTACTTTTTTTTTAGTCTCAAGAAATTTTTCTTGGGGCTGGAGTGATAGATAGCACAGCGGGTAGGGCGTTTGCCTTGCACGCGGCCAACCCGGGTTTGAATCCCAGCATTCCATATGGTCCCCTGAGCACCGTCAGGGATGGTTCCTGAGTGCACAGCCAGGAGTAATCCCTGTGCATTGCCAGGTGCGACCCAAAAAGCAAAAATAAATAAATAAATAAATAAACATAAATCTTTTATTTAATTATTTATTAATTTTTTAATTGAATCACCATGCCTCCGTGAGATGCAGTTACAAAGCATTCATGATTTTCAGTTATACAATGTTCCAACACCCATCCTTCCGCCAGTGCACACTTCCCACCATCACTACCCGTCCCCTCCCACCACCACCTCTCTCCTCCTCTTCTCTCTCCCTCTCTGTCTCCCTCCCTCTCGTCCTCTCTTCCTCCTTCTCTCTCTCCCTCTCTCTCCTCTCTCTCTCTCTGTCTCTCTTTCTATCTCTCCCTGTCTCTCTCTCTCTTTCTCCCCCTCTCTCCCTCTCTCCCTTTCCCTTTTGGGCATTATTATTTGCGATACAGGGTATCTGTAAAGTTTTGTGTTTTCTTTTTACACATCCTGGCTCTTCCACCATGCCCACCACCAGAGGGCCAGGATCCCTCCACCAGAAAGTTCTATCCTTACTTGTGAAGTCTGAGCAGTGGAGTGGCATGAGACGGCCGGGCCTGGAGGGCCGTGGGCAGCCAGGATGTGGTGTCTCGAGACCTTCAGAACTGGAGCAGCGTTCCCGGGTTTACCCCCTCCCATGGGGCTGGTGAGGGGAAGCAGCCACCAAGGAAAGGCCCCGCGTCTCCAGAAATCTTCCCAGCGCCCATCCCCGCCCTCCCTCCCTCCCCGGCTCCTCTGCTCCCTTCCCGCCTGCCACTGCCAGTCTCTGCTGAGGCAGCTGAGAGGCACCCGGCAGGTCCTGGAGCCTTTCAGAGGTCAGAGTTAGAGCCGGGCACACCGGAGTCTGGGGGCGTGCAGGGGATGGGGCACACACAGACAAATACCTGGGCGCCGGGTGGGTGCTCATGGCTCTCCAGCAAGGTTCCTGTTCCTCATCAAAGTAGAAGGAAAAGGGGGCTGGAGCAATAGCACAGTGGGTAGGACATTTGCCTTGCACGCGGCCAACCGGGGTTCGATTCCCAGCATCCCATATGGTCCCCCGAGCACCGCCAGGAGTAATTCCTGAGTGCATGAGCCAGGAGTGACCCCTGTGCATCGCCGGGTGTGACCCCCCAAAAAAAAGACAAAGTAGAAGGAAACGGCCTGCAAGATACTGAAAAGAATGTGAAAGAATGTGTGTTGGTACAAGTCAGCGTCGACAAAGCCACATGCCCCATGAGAGGAGGCCGAGAAAGCAGGCCTCACGCCTGTGACCTGCCTGCCCAGAGACCAGTCAGGGCCTGATCCTAAGGAAGCAGAGACAACGCAGAGTGAAGGACATTCTGCAAGAGGCCTGCTAAGCTCTGAAACAGGAGTGACCTTCCCAGTAAGATGGAGAGGCCAGGGCTGGAATGATAGCACAGCGGGTAGGGCGTTCGCCTTGCACGCGGCCGACCCGGGTTCGATTCCCAGCATCCCATGTGGTTCCCTGAGCACTGCCAGGAGTAATTCCTGAGTGCATGAGCCAGGAATAACTCCTGTGCATTGCATCGTCCAGTGTGACCCAAAAAATAAAAATAAAAAGAGATGGAGAGGCCACTCTGGGCTGGAGAGGGTCTGCTATGGAATACTTTGTCATTTTCTTGCACATTCCCATTGTTTAAAAACGCCTTAAAATCAAGTGTGGGGAGCCATGGCCAGTGGTGATGGGGACCATGTCGTGCCAGGGATCAAAGCCAGGGCTCCAGATTCAAGGTCTGTGATCCAGCCCTTGCAGCCATATGCGGGGCCCGGAAAACCAAACTGTATTTCATCTCAGGCAGCACAATTTTAGAAATGTGTTGAAGGAGATTCATTGGATGAGTATCTCCAAGAAGAAAAGGGGAAGAGGTGCTAGCTGATGGCTACCTCCTGCCAGCTTGGGTAACCTGGAGTGAGCACTTGGAAACCTAGCAAGCAAAAACAGGAAACAAACAAACAAACAAACGAAAAACAATTCAGGGAGAGGCAGAGAGAGAAGGGGTCAGAGAGATAGATTCATGGGCTGGATGCCTGGTTTGTGGAAGCCCCAGCCGAGTTCCCAGAACTGCACGGTCCCCCATGCACCAGGCAGGAAATGACCTTCAAGTACCCTGTCCGGAGTAGCCACTGAACACCACTAGACGTGGCCCCACCCCCAAAGAAAACCTAAGTACCAACAGACAAACAAAACAATAATGCTCTATGTGATTGTCAATGATATTTGCATTGCTGCAAAATAGACCCAGAATATTCATCCAACCAAAAACTCTGACCTGATTCCTTAAGGAAGATGAGCAGCGAGGAGGTGGAGAGTATGGAAAGAAAAGGATCTTCCAAAGTGGAAAGACAGTAAGTTGCAAGTCACTGTCACTGTCATCCCGTTGCTCGTCGATTTGCTTGAGCGGGCACCAGTAACGTCTCCATTGTGAGACTTGTTGCAAGTAAAACTGAAAATCAAGGAATAGGATTCGGCACCATCTCAGCACATCAACGGCCTTGATCCAGAGACACAGCAGTGAATCCCGGCAGACAGCAGCTCGCCAGAGATCTCTCTGGACCCCGTACTGAGCCAATTCCACCAGGGCACCTCAGATTGGAGCGGGTGTACCCTCTCTGCCTGCTCCAAATGAAACCCCAGTGGCCATGAGCTTCCAGAAGCAAAACCCAGGTACAAGGGTTCAGGGACTAAGGCTCCAGGCCACATGGTGGCAGCGAAGATGGGTCACCCCTTCCCGTCTCCCCTCCTCACTGGGGTCCTGGCCTTCACGCTCATGATCTGCCTACAGGCGCCATCTCAATGCATCAACAGCCTTGATCCAGAAATCCCCAGATGAATCTCAAAATGGATTAGGTACCTACAGAGATATCTCTGGACCCCAACCATTTACAATTTTAGAATTCCAGAAGCACGCAGCCGCACAATCTCTCATGATATTCATAATAAGCAATAGAAAAAAAAAACTATCTAGCTTCTCTGCCCCTGGCAGACAGGCTTGAATGGTGGTGCAAAAATTTAAAATAATGGTGGTGGGAAGGCAGAATGGTGGTGGGGTTGATGTTGAAATATTGAATGTAATCAATTGACGTGATCAATCTTATGAAAATTATTTTTTTTAAAAAAAAAGAAAATCAAGTAATACTATATTGAGGCTGGGAAAGGACTCATTGCTATAACTGGCATTCTGACTTTTAACAAAATTCTTTATACTTTGATGCATCGAGTCCTGCTTATACATTGCTATTTTATGCATTAAATTCAATGAAGAAAATAAATCAAGAATAGATGTATAGGGGGCTGGAGTAATAGCACAGCGAGTAGGGCGTTTGCCTTGCACACAGCTGACCCAGGTTCGATTCCCAGCATCCCATTGGTCCCCTGAGCACCGCCAGGGGTAATTCCTGAGTGCAGAGCCAGGAGTAACCCCTGTGCATGGTCGGGTGTGACCCAAAAAGGAAAAAAAAGAATAGATGTATATAACATGTTTTACAAAGGAAACCCAGTATAAGAATATGGTTTAGAAGCAGAGAAAACCATGTAGGAGAAACCTCTGGATGTTGTGAAGATCAATTGCCCAGGAACCCTAGGACAGCAGGTAAGGGACTAGCTTTGCTTGTGGCTGACCCAGGTTCAATTCAGAGCACTGCATATGACCCCTTAAGCCCCACCAGGAGAGACACCTGAGCACAGAGCCAGGAGTAAGCCCTAAGAAACAAAACCAGATGTGGCCCAAAACCAAAAAGGAAATTAAAAAAAAATTGATCACCTCTCAGCTAAGATGGAGAGTGATCAGAAAGCAGAATGACTGCTGGCTTCCAGATCAAGTCTTGCAGGACACAATACATACATTATTTTAATAAAAGTGGATATCAAGGGGCTGGAGCGATAGCACAGTGGTAGGGCGTTTGCCTTGCACGCGGCTGACCTGGGTTTGATTCCCAGCATCCCATATGGTCCCCCGAGCACCGCCAGGGGTGATTCCTGAGTGCATGAGCCAGGAGTAACCCCTGTGCAACGCCAGGTGTGACCCAAAAAGAAAAAAAAAAGGTGGATATCAAGGGCTTGGAGCAATAGTTCAGCCAGTTGGGCATTTGCCTTCCATACGGCTGATCAGGGTTCAATCACAAGCAATTCATTTGATCGCCTAAGCCTCATCAAGAATAACTCCTGAGCACAGAGCCAGGAGTAAGCCCTGAGAAATGCCAGGTATGGCTGCCAAACAAACAACAACAAAAAAAGTGGATATCAGACTTGAAAATGCATAATGAAAAGAAATACACTTTGAGCAAACAATAAATTTGGACAACTTGTAGAGTTGACTATTTCAGCAAACTCTGCAAAACATCTTGCCCCCCACCACACACACACCAAATTCTAAAGTGCTGATATAACATAAAAATGCTTTTTAAGAGATTCTTTTTTTAAAATATAATTTCAAATGGGAATTTCCCATGTGATACAAAGAAAAAAATCCACGACATACTATTTTAAAAACAAAGCAATTCTAAAAGAAGTTTTAGGATCCATCCTTAGCCCTGGGCCAGTTGTATCAACTTTGAAACGCTATAATGAAAAACATCACTGTATCACTATATCACTGTCATCCCGTTGCTCATTGATTTGCTTGAGCGGGCACCAGTAAGGTCTCCATTGTGAGATTTGTTGTTATTGATTTTGGCATATCGAATACCCCATGGATAGCTTGCCAGGCTCTGCCATGTGGGTGGGATACTCTCGGTAGCTTGCCGGGCTCTCTGAGAGGGGCAGAGGAATCGAACTCGGGTTGGCCAGGTGCAAGGCGAATGCCCTACCTACTGTGCTATCGCAGGTAATAGAAAAAACATACACTTAAATATAAGCAAAAGGAACAGAATTTTGGGAAAATCAGTTAATTTAATGATTTGGGACAGCAATCCTTCAAGGAGCCCTCGGAGCATGAAATCTGGCCAAACTCGCACCTGGAGGTTCGGTGGCTATTCCTGCTCCCGAAGTCTTAGTACATAGAGATGAGAGGCCAGGGAGATGGCACGAAGGGCTGGAGCCCAGGCTTTTAATGCAGGAACCCCAGGGTCCATCCTCAGCACCACAAGTTCCCAGGAGTCACTCCAGTCACCAGACCTGCCAGGTGATCTACCACCTCCCCAAAGGTGTCAAGTCATCAATTCCATAGGCGACCTCCACGAAGAAGAGGATTCTTCCAACAATTTTTTGTCAGATAGATGACTATCCCCATTTTACAGATCAGAAAGTAGAGGCTTGGAGCAAGGACTTGCCTTGCCTCAAGTCTCAGTCCTGAAGTGGCTGAATGAGATTGGGGAGCAACAGGTGGACAACCTCTCAGACCAGGACTCCGGGTTCCCCCGGTGGGCTCTAGGCTTGATGGATTGGGCTGGGAGGGAGGGAGGTGAAGGTGTCGTTAGAGCATGAGACCCTGGAGGCTCCCACACTTAGCATTATGTCTAGTGACATGAATGCAGGCTCCCGTGTGGGCTGGTGCAGCCAGCGTGTCTCCATACCCAGGTGCCCGAGAAATCTCTGCAGCACAGGGGCAGGGCTGCCAAGGAACCCTCGGGACATCGGGGACAAGCCCTCAACCCACCTGGGCAGGAAGTGGAGGAGGAGCAGTCCCAGCCCCTGGTGACAGACACACAGACACTGCACAGACAGCCTTTCACAGACCAGAGAGCTGAACCTTTTCGTAATGAACCCCCACACGTCCATCAGCGCCAACATGTATCTACTTTTTGGACAAGGGCACTTTCCGAGGGACCTGGTACAGGGAGAGGATCCCTCCCATCTGCCAGGGCAGGGATGGCCGGTGGAAACCACCTCGCTGATGGTTTTAGCAGCAGACAGTGCACGACCTGTATCCGGGCATTCTTTGAGGCCCTGGAGTGAGAGAAGAGTCCGTAGTTTCCGGGAGTTTTCTTCTTACAGGGTAGAAGGATAACAAACGTATCGATAAGTGCAAATCAATGACACCCCAGAACTTACAAGTGCAATCAAATTCTCCTGCATTAATCAGGAGAGCCTGGGCCATGCAGGTCCAAATCTCAGTGGCCTTAAGTATAAATTTCTCTCTTGCTTTCTGTACATAGTGAAGATTGGTCAGAGTGAAAGAGAGAGAGAGAGAGAGAGAGAGAGAGAGAGAGAGAGGTCTTGGCTATTTGGGGGAACTCAGACTGCTGGGTACTCTGCCATTTTATGATGTTCTGAGCTCTACAAGTCTTTGGCATTCACCACACAGGGAAGGGAGCCTAAAGATTCACACGTTGGGTTCTTAGGGGTTCTGTTTTGATGGGATACGGCAATTCACTTCTGCTCGTTTCATTGGCTAGAGCTAGTCATGTGACCATGTGACCATGTTCCTCTTCAAAGAGGCCTGATTGTCTAGTGATGTGCTTAGATGAAAACTGAAATGTTGGTGAGCTTTGTTACCACTCACTACTTCTCCATCTCATTTCAATCTCTCTCTCTCTCTCTCTCTCCCTTCCTCTCCCTCTCTCTCTCTCGTTCTCTTTCTATCTCTCTCTGAGTGTCACTCTCTGTCTCTCTCTGGTTCTCTCTTACTCCTTCCCAGGGATAAGACCTATCTGGAAGCTGTTGTGTATATTTGTCATCTAAAGTATTTTAAAAATTATTTTAATATGGGACAGAGAGAGAGAGTTCAATAGGTTGAGCATATAATTCGCAGGAGAGGATTCAGGTTCATCCCCAAATTAATACTGGGAGCGACCCCTGAGACAGAGCCAGGAGTAAGCCCCAAGGTCTGTTTACTGTGGACCCAAAAAAACATACAAAAAACCTTTTAATATTTCTATGTGCTTCAACAAATAATAGTTGGGAAGAGATCACATAGAAAACTGAAGAATACTTGGAGTCAAGAGAGTGGAACATAGCATATTAAAGTCTGTATGCTGCAGCTAAAGTTGTATAATAGAAATTTCTAGTGTCACATGGTTATAACCAGGAGAGACAGTTCCAAAATCAATGATCTAAACTTCTCTCTGAAGAACGTAGCCAAAAGATTGGGGATGTAGCAACAAAAATACAGAGGTGACAGAGCACAATTTCACATGGTTTGAAGTTCTGGAATCAATCTCCCTTCCCCAACTAGACAAAGTTAAAAACATTAAAACTAAAACAAGCAGAAATAAATAATAAAAAATAAAAGTAGAAGTCCAATAACAGCAAACAAAACAATGGGGAGGATAAATTAAACCACAAATGGCTCTATGAAGATGCCAACAAAATTGATAAGCCCTAGCCAGATGGATGGGGAAAAAAGAAAAATACAAATTACCAATGTAAAAAATGAAAGCAAGAACATCTGTAAGATCCTAGAAACATTAAAAAAATAAGGAAAACTTCTGCCCAACTTTATGACCTTAAATTTGATGACTTATATTTAAAAAACAAAAAACCACAAATTCCTTAAAAGACACCATCAAAGCTCACTCGAGAGGAAACATATAACCTGAATAGCCCTGTGACTATTGAGAAACATAAATTTGTGGGAAAAAAATGTGTAAACCCAGATGGCTTCACTGATAAATGCTCCACATTAAGTCTATTTTGGAAAAAAGAAGTATTATTTCTATATAAACTTTTTCCAAAAGAAGGAGGAAATATACCTCCCAACTAGTTCTATGAGCTCAGAATATATATTACATAATATTAGAAAATAAAATCTAGCAATATAAAAAAGGAATAAAGATTAAGGGCGGGGCTGGAGTGATAGCACAGTGGGTAGTGTGTTTGCCTTGCAAGCGTCCCACCGGGTTCAATTCCCAGAATTCCATTTGGTCCCCTGAGCACTGCCAGAAGTAATTCCTGAGTGTAGAGCCAGGAATAACTCCTGTGCATTGCTGGATGTGATGCAAAAAATATATATATCAAGGGCATTGGAGTTTCTCAGAAATTCAAGATTGGTTCAATCTTCAAACCTCTATATAATCATTATAATCATTTTTGCAGGTGCAGAAAAAGCATCTGGCAACATTTGAAATCCAGTCATGACAGAAAAAAAGAAATTCTCAGCAAACCAGGAATAGACAGAAATCTCGATGATCTGATTAAAACGGTATGGGTTTCCCCCTAAGAATGGAAAGTGTGCAGGGAAATCCACTGTTACCAATTTTTGTTCAGAATAGATGCTCCAGACAAATATAATTCATTGACAAATTGGTCATTTATGTAGACTTCTTTAAAAAGCTGATATAATAAATATCGAGTAAACTTAAGAAAGTGACAGGATAAGGAGTCAATATGCAAAAATCAACAAAAATATTTTTCAGTCGCAACAATTGAATCTAGATCTTATACATGGAAGAAATGTACTTTACCTTTTGAGCCCTATTCCTGTCTCATTACTCCTTCTAAATCCAGTGGTTAACAAAATTGAAATAAAAAGTCAATAACAGATAATAACATGAAAAGCGTAAGAAATTAAGATATAAATCTAATTGAAGAGGATTTTATACACAGAAAAATAAAAAATGTTTAATGAGAGAAATCAAAGAAGACCTAAGCATGGATATCTGTGTTCATAGATTGGTAGACTCAGAGCCTGAAGATGACAGTTTGGGGGCTGTAGAGAGAGTACAGCAGGGAAGTTTCTTGCCTTATGCACAGTTGACCTGGATGGATCCCCAGCACCCTATATGGTCCCCTGAGTCCTGTCAAGGGTGATCCCTGAGCACGGAGCCAGAAGTAACCCCTGAGCACCAGCAGGTATAGCCTGAAAGAACAGACAAAATATATGTCAGTTCTTTTTCAATTAATGCATTGGCAATGCACTTTCAATCAAAATTCCAGCCAGCTCTTCTCTTTTTTTCTCTTTTGAGGGGGCACAACCAGTGGCACTCAGAGGCTGTTTCTGGCTCTGTGCTCAGAAGTGACCCCTGGCAATGCTCAGCAGACTGTATATGCGCAGTGGGATGTAAAACAAGTACCTTAACCCTTGTATTATTTCCCCAGTCCTTTTTTTTTAATTTTTTTTTCTTTTTGGGTCACACCCAGCGATGCTCAGGAGTTACTCCTGGCTTTGCACTCAGGAATTACTCCTGGCGGTGCTTGGGGGACCATGTGGGATGCCGGGGATTGAACCCGGGTCGGCCTCGTGCAAGGCAAACGCCCTACCCACTGTGCTATCGCTCCGGCCCCTTCCCCAGTCCTTTACTCAGGCTCTTTTAGAGATATTGACAAGCTGATTCTGAGTTATATATGGAAAGAACCAGGATTTCCAAAACTATTTGGGAAAAAAAAGAAGTTGAAGAATTCACTCTATCTGTTTCAGTGCTTACTATAATCCTACACAATGTAAGAAACTACACTTGATCTTAGCCAAAAGGCCAAGAAGCGATACACAATGCAAGAAACTAATTTGTCTACTTATACCTCAAAATAAGTTACGGTAAGCAAGACTATGTAGTATTAATTGCATATATAGAAACCCATGGTTCAACGGATCAGAAAAATAGGGTTCAGAAATAGGTCCGTACACACACAAATAAGCAACTGATTTTTATCACAGGGACCAAGATAATTCAATGAAGGGAGAATAGTCTTTTCAGCGCATGGAACAAAAGCAGTCAAATATCCATATCAAGAAATGAAAAACCCCATAAAACCTCTCATAATACAAAGCAGAGGGAAGGGTGGGTGGGTTGTGGGGCTTCCCTAGTAAATGGGGGGTATGCTGCTGGAATGTTGGATGCAGAAACCCTCTCATGAATAGCACTGAAAATCACAGTGTCTCAAATTTTAAAAAAAATATTTACTCCAAAAACGCTTATCACAGACTTGTAAAAAAGAAAAAGAACCTCTAGAATAGTGGTTTTTCTACTGCTAATCCACAGCCCAGAGCTAAACTACAGGATAAGAGGTTGAAAACCACTGTTCTCTAGATCATAAAGGAGAATAGCTTTGTGACTATGCTAAAGATTTCTCGGTATGCAAATAACTCAAAATGTAAAAGACAAAAATCGAGAAATGAGACTCCCAAAATTCAAAAACTTCAGCTTTATGAAAGTCACAGGTTTGTGCTTTTTTTTGTTTAAATGAAAAATTAAGCCAAAACTGGGAGAAAGTATCTGATAAAGAACTGGTATTCAAAATTTAACGAGATCTCCTAACTCAAAAATAAGACAAACAACTCAATAATAAAATGGGCAACAGCTTTGAAGAGACACTTCTCCAAAGAAGACATATGGGTGACAAATCAGTGCTTGAAATGCTCAGCATCATTATTCATTAGGTACATGCAAATTAAACTCCCATCGAGTTAGCACTACACACCTACAGAATGGCTAAAACTTTAAATACTGACAATAAACAGCAATTAAATTGTTTCAGCAATTAAACCCAGAGAACTACTGAAACGTGGAACAATATGGACAAGTCTCAAAAGCATTAGGCTATTTAAAGTCAGACATATGGGGCCAGAGAGAGAGAGAGGGAGGGAGGGAGGGAGGGAGCAAGGGAGGGAGGGAGGGAGCTCAACGGGTTGGAGCTCATGCTTTGCATGCAGGCAGCTCGCAGTCTAGTTCCCAGCACCACCAGGAGTCACCCCCAAACATGGGGCTGGAAGTATACAATGTTCTCCACAACCCAAAGTTATGGGAGCTGAAACCAGGGCAGAGATGATAGGAAGTGGGAGTGAAGAAAGGAGACTCGAAGGAGCAGGAAGGAATATCTTAAGTCCTGGAAATGTTCTATATCTCCATTATGGTGACAGTTACACGCCTGCATCCAATTTTCAAGACTCGTCATTCAGAAAGAGTACATTTACCATATGTAAATGATATCTCAATCAGCCTGTATTTCCGAAGGCTCAGAGATAAATAATTTGTATGTATATGCATACCCCTAACATGCACGTAGATATGCAAACACAGAGACAGGGTAAAACAATGTGTATATTTACACGTATGATAAAAGAAGTGTGGTACATTATGAACGTCATTAATAATAACATTGGGGGAATCTGAGTCAAAGTGCGTAGAAAATCTTTTTCTCTTTGGGGCTGAAGAGATAGAAGAGAGGGTAAGAATCCTGCCGTGGTTTGGTGCCCGGCTCTCCGTATAGTCTCTCAAGCCCTTCCAGGAATGATCCCTAAGCACAGAGCCAGGAGTAAACCCTGAGCACTGCTGGGTGTGATCCAAAAACCAAACCAGAAAAAATCTCTTTTTCTTCTTTTCAGCAGCTTTTCTCTAAGTCTGAAATTGTTTAAAAATAAAAGGTCCTATGACTGTTTTGGTAGGGCAAAATGTTGCGTGTTTAGTATTAGACTATACGCATTCTCCTGTCACTTGATTTTTTCCATGCAACATCTGTCTTTGAAATAAGTCTGAGCAGTCCTTCCATTTCACTGTCCTGTAATAGACCATGGACTGTGTGTTCTAGAACAGTTTGCTTTTCCCCTGTGGAGGGACACAGAGGTAGTTTCATGCACTGCTTTATGGCTGTCATAACCAACCCCCTGCTTAGGGACTCAAGTTTCTCAAGAATTGGGGCCAGAGGGCCAGAGCGATAGCACAGCGGGTAGGGCGTTTGCCCTGCACGCGGCCGACCCGAGTTCGATCCCTGGCATCCCATATGGGTCCCCCAAGCACCACCAGGAGTAATTCCTGAGTGCAAAGCCAGGAGTAACCCCTGAGCATCGCTGGGTGTGACCCCCCACAAAAAAAAAGCAAAAAAAAAAAAGAATTGGGGCCAGAGCTATAGTACAATGGGTAGGGCATTTGCCTTGCGTGCAGCCAACCCAGGATTGATCCCTGTCATCCCATATGGTCCCCTGAGCACCTCCAGGATGACTCCTGTGTGCAGAGCGAGGAGTAGCCCCTGAGCATCGCCCAGTGTGACCCAAAAACCAAAAAACAAAATCAAGAATTAACCCAGAGAGAGCTTGTGAATTGATAGAACCAATCTTTCCTTTCTCTGAGATCTGGGCTGGCCGCTCTCTTCAGTGGTCTGATCCAAAAGACCGTGTTCACCCCAGAACAAACAGGACAAAAATGCCCTGAAAATAAACACAGGGAGAACTGTGACTGTCAGGGAAAAAAAAACAATTTGAAAAGTTTCCAGATTTATTGACATATAGGTGTAACAATTTATTTGGTGCATGTAAATATTGTGAAATAATTTCCACATCAGTCACTTGGTCACATTGGCACCATTTGGGTCAATTGTGCGTGTGTGTGTGATGGGGGGGGGGTTGGGAACTTTTAGGGTTTTGTTTTTGGTTCCGGTGGTGTTCAGGGCTTACTCCTGGCTCTGTGGTCAGGGATCACTCCTAGCAGAATTGGGGAACCTTATGTGGTACTGGGGGGTCAAACCCAGGCGAGCCACATGCAAGGTAAATATTGTATTTGCTGTACTATCATAATGGTCCTGTTGAGAATGTTAAAAAAATTTCTTTTTTAAAATTCACAATGAGACACAGTTGGGCTGGAGCGATAGCACAGCGGTTGGGCATTCGCCTTTCACGAGGCTGACCCATGTTCGATTCCTCTGCCCCTCTCGGAGAGCCCGGCAAGCTACCGAGAGTATGGAGCCCACACATCAGAGCCTGGCAAGCTACTCATGGCGTATTGGATATGCCAAAAACAGTAACAATAAGTCTCTCAATGAGAGACGTTACTGGTGCCCGCTCGAACAAATCGATGAGCAACGGGGTGACAGTGACAGTGACAGTGATGAAACACAGTTACAAAGTTGTTCATAATTGGGTTTCAGTCATAAAATGTTGTTGAAAGTTTTTAATAATGACTATCCTTTTTTGGGGGGAGGGGTCACACCCGGCGATGCACAGGGATTACTCCTGGCTCTGCACTCAGGAATTTCCCCTGGCGGTGCTCAGGGGACCATATGGGATGCTGGGAATTGAATCCCAGTCAGCCGCATGCAAGGCAAATAACCTACCTGCTGTGCTATATGTCTGGTTGTTGAGGTACTGCTAGCTGGGACAGAAGATGCCACCCCCAGAGAAGGAAGGATTCCTTTGTTTATTTGGGGGTTTGGGACCATACTCGGCAGTGCTCAGGTAAGACATGATTGTTGCCATATTGAGATTCAAGTGCAAATTAAAGTTGAACGCAATATATTTTAGATGCCAGAGTTGAAAACTTACTTATGTAAAGGGAACAGTCATTTTAATTAGAGCAATAGCACAGCGGGGCTCCAGCCCCAATAATGACTATCTTAAGATGAATACTGGATGATGTCACTTATATGTGGGATATAAAGAAGCAAAGGGAGGGAAGAGATAAAACCAAACGAAAACCGCCCCTAGGACTGGGACTGCAAAGTGAGGGTCCCAGAGGGGCAGGGGTGCAGGGGTGTCAGGATACTACAGGTATGGGCAGGGGTGCAGAGACGCTGGAATGAGAGGTGTGGCATGGAGACATAGGTGAAGAGGGGTAAAAGTTTATCCCTAAAATAAATAAGGTCTTGGACACCAATGCCACCTCAATACAAACAAGAAAAGGAAATGACTGTTTAAAGACATTGTTTTTTAGGATCTACTCTGAGAGTTCCAATTCTATGTGACCGTACATACTGCCAGCTCTAGATTCTGGAATGTTGTACATAGGATTCTGGCATTTACTCATCTAACCGGAAGTCTAGGCCTCTTGTGTCCTATTGAACTGTGTGCTTTAGGTGGGTGGGTTTAAATTTAAACGGCATATGAATTACACCTCAAAAAGCTGTTTTTAAAACGAAGGCTTTTCTTTTCCTCTCCCTTGTCATTTCTTGTTTTTTTCTTTCCATTTTTTTGTTTTTTGTTTTGTTTTTTTGTCTTCCCATTTTTAATGATTGCTCTGTTTTAACCTATGTAGATGAGGAAATTAAATTCATTTAATATAGCACTGCACTGTAGCACTGTTGTTTCGTTGTTCATTAATTTGCTTGAGCAGGCACCAGTAACGTCTCCATTGTGAGACTTGTTACTGTTTTTGGCATATAGAATATGCCACAGGTAGCTTGCCAGGCTCTGCTGTGTGGACGGGATACTCTCAGTAGCTTGCCGGGCTCTCGGAAAGGGACGAAGGAATTGAACCTGGGTCGGCCACGTGCAAGGCAAATGCCCTACCTGCTGTGCTATCGCTCCAGTCAAAATGACTATTCTCTTTACATAAATATGTTTTTAACTCTGGCATCTAAAATAAATTACATTCAATTTTAATTTGTACTTAAATCTCATATGGTAACAATCATGTCTTAGTCATCATTAATAAAACTTTAAAATTCTGTACTAATATATTTGGAGATTACATGAAATAGGTAAGGCCTATATATTATAAAAAAAATTTTTTTTACCTATTTCTTCTCTCCATTTTCTCCTCAACAAGTTATTTCTTGGCAGTTGCAAGCAATCTTTCCCCCCATTCCTTGTCTCCCCCTCTTGAGGCCAAACATCTTTCCTCTGCATCGGCGGTGGACAGAACTGTCTGGGAGTTCTGTTCTGGGGACTGGTGGGCGGGAGAGAATTTGGGGAACAAACATGGCATTTTCTTTCGAAGGCCAGGGTGCGGGCTGTGGGCACCAGTCCCAGAATGGGGGTTGGGGGGGTGAGGTCCCCAGGGCAGGAATGAGAGGAGGTGATCCCGGGGGTGTACGGCTGTGAGTGTGTCCTGATGTTTTTTTTTTTTTTTTTTTTTTCTTTTTGGGTCACACCTGGCGATGCACAGGGGTTACTCCTGGCTCTGCACTCAGGAACTACCCCTGGCCGTGCTCAGGGGACCATATGGGATGCTGGGATTTGAACCCAGGTCGGCCGCGTGCAAGGCAAACGCCCTACCCGCTGTGCTATCGCTCCAGCCCCATCCTGATGTTTTTCTTGACCATGGTACAGCTCATACCATGGTGCAGCTCACACATTTTACCTCTGAAATCCTTGTGGGGGAGACCACGCAGTGGCTCGGGACAGCCACAGTGTAACAGTCAATGTCTGAAGCCAGAGCCATAGCACAGTAGAGAGGGCATTTGCCTTGTATGCAGCCAACCTGGGTTCAATCCCCGGCGTCCCATATGGTGCCCTGAGCACCACCAGGAGTCATTCCTGAGTGCAGAGCCAGGAGGAACCCCTGAGCATCACCGGGTGTGACCCAACAAGCCAAGAAAAAAGTCAATGTTGAGTTCCACAGCATTTCACCACCTCAAGGGTTAGCACCCCCCTCCTACCTCTCCCCTCCTTCTAGCTCTTGGAACCTAGGCACCTGCTGCTCGTCCCATTGGCTCCTTTCTTTGGAACACTCTCTGCAGCAGATGTAGGACATACAAGGACTTTAAGGTCTGGCTTCTTTCGCTTACAGCAGTTTTTCCATATCCCAGACTTTATCCACATAGTAGCAGCAATCAGCCTTGCATTTCTCTCTTTCCTTCCTTCCTTCCTTCCTTCCTTCCTTCCTTCCTTCCTTCCTTCCTTCCTTCCTTCCTTCCTTCCTTCCTTCCTTCCTTCCTTCCTCCTTCCTTCCTTCCTTCCTTCCTGCCTCCCTTCCTCCCTTCCTTCCTCCCTTCCTCCCTTCCTCCCTTCCTTCTTTCCTTCCTTCCTTCCTTCCTTCCTTCCTTCCTTCCTTCCTTCCTTCCTTCCTCCTTCCTTCCTTCCTTCCTTCCTTCCTGCCTCCCTTCCTCCCTTCCTTCCTCCCTTCCTCCCTTCCTCCCTTCCTTCTTTCCTTCCTTCCTTCCTTCCTTCCTTCCTTCCTTCCTTCCTTCCTTCCTTCCTTCCTTCCTTCCTTCCTTCTTTCTTTCTTTCTTTCTTTCTTTCTTTCTTTCTTTCTTTCTTTCTTCCTTTCTTTCTTTTGAGGAGGTAGGTTTTGGGGTCACAACTGTCAGTGCTGGGGGGGGGGCTACTCCCAGCTCTGTGATCTGCGATTGCTCCCAACAGTGCTCAGGGGACCATGGAGTGCTGGGAATTGAAATAGAGTCAGCCCCAGGCAGGGCCACTGCCTTCATCCCCGCCTTCCTTTTTCTTTTCTTTTCTTTAATACATTTTGTTCCCGATGCAGGAGATGGAGTCCTTCTGTCCGAGGAATGAATCAACTCCTGCTCTGAAGAGGATTCAGCAGCGTCTCCATTTCCCCCGGGAAAGACCGGGAAGGGCAGGAGGCGGGAGAGGACACAGGCTGAGGCCCCCTTCTCTGCAGAGGGCAGTTGCCCACCCCTCACTCCCTCTCTCGTTTACTCATCTGCATCAGCCTTCACTGTTAGAGCAAAACAAGACAGCCTCTCAGGAAGGCAGGGAGGGGACCTGGCAGGACAAGAGGGGCATTATCAGGGGGTGGGGGGGGGCAGTCACTGTTTCTGCTCCTTCCGTGCTGGGTCTCGTAGCAGCTGTGAGCCAACCACCTCTGCTGGTATCCGCGCACACCACAGCCCCGAACCCGAATCAGGGCTGAAACCGTCTTCCCAGATAGGGGTGGGACATCTCAGGGCCTGTTTGATGCTGAGAGACTGGCCCACAGAGTATAGAGTTCCGTTCCTGAGTTGCACCCTCCCATCCTTGCCCGAGAGGGACGTGAAAAAGGAATCGAAGAGCCTGGTACGCAGGCCAGACCAGGAGGAAAGGGCCCGAGGGTCGTGGGCGGGAGGCAGGGTGGGAACCAGAGCATGAACCCACGTGCAGGGCGAGGCTGCTTTCCTTTTTATAACCCAGTAATATTCCATGTCTGGGAATTTTGTCCCTCCCTCCACCTGGGCAGACATTTTCATGGTTTCCTCCTATAAGTTACCGCGTGCAGAGCTGGAAGCAGATATCGGGGTCCAAGTCTTTGTACACGTATTTCCGGTTCTGGTTGCCGATTCTCTGTGACTTGGGAGGAAAGATCCATCTTCGGATCTTCCGGGGACCCCCCTCATCTGTCTCTGTCCCGCCTCCCTATGGGAGCTGCCGTGAGCCAATCTGAGTGCCTCAGTGTCTCCCCGAGAGAATGGGCTCACAGGTGCCCCACCCCCTCGTCTTGGCTTGGTGATCCAGAGAATGCGATCTGGAAAATACCGGGTAGAAACTTCCACTTGGAGTGTCTGTTGGGAATCTTCTAGAACATGGTAGCCCAGCTGCAGCAACTCCCTGATAGGACTTCTGGGTTGACTAAGTCAGACTTTTCAGATGTTGCATCTGCGTCTTGGACAGGCTCTGAAAAGCCAGTCTGAGCTCTGTGGGTGGGGGGATAGGGGGGCAAGGGACACTGCCTTGTCTGGCTTGTAGGGACTTTCTCCCCTACACCTCTTCACCCCGGGGAGGGGGGGGCGGGGGGGCCGGGAAGCTGGGTCGGGAGTGCTTTCCCCACCCACAGGCCTGAAAGTCAGAGCAGCTTCTGTGAAGGGAGGGAGCTGGGCTCTTTCTGGGGAATTTGCTGATGCCAAGGGGTGCCAAGAGGTGGGAGGGGGGAGTGGAGGTGGGGGGAGGGGAACTTTCTTTGGTTGACGGTTGACGGGGATGTTTGGGGTTCCCATGCTATCTCTATGGTTGGAAGTAGCTTTATTTTTTTTTTATTAATTCACCGTGAGGTACAGTAACAAAACTTTCATTGATCTTCGATCATACAGTCATCAAACACCCATTCCTTCCCCAGTGCATGTTTCCACCACCAAAGTCCCCAGTGTCCCCCCCACCCCCCCATTCCACACCTGCCCCTGCCTGTGTGGCAGACAATTTGCACAATGCTCTCTTACTCTCTTTCTCTACTTCAGTTACCTTCGATATTTCGAGACCCGTCCCGCCACCCCTCATACCTGCCGAAAAGGCAGTGCTAGACAGTGTGTTTTGTATTGCTTGTGATGGATGCAATATAATGTCTAGGAATTCTAAAATTTTGCTAATCAGGGTCTGAAGAGATCGCTGCAGCAAGTTGCTCGGGTACGAGATTTGCTTGTGTGTCTCTGGATCCTGGCCGAGTGGGAACTTAAGCAGACGGTGGCCGGATGTGGTGTCATCTCGGAGTCCCACTGGGGCAGGGGGAAGGAGGAGAGCCCCCTCCTCTCCTGCCGCGTGAGGCTTGGGATTTGCCCCCACCGCCACTCGTACCTGGACTTGTGGCTCACTTCTAGAAAATGGCGGGTGCCTGGGCTCCTCGAGGGCAGGCGGAGGGACGGCACCTGCCCCCGTCTGGAGCAGCCCGGCGGGGAAGGCCCATTGCAGAGTCCAGGGCCATCTCTGCAGCAAGTTGCTCGGGTCCGAGGTTCGTTTGTGTCTTGGAAGGAATTTTAACCCCATGCCAGGCACTGGCCACTGTTGACCTCAACAGATGTTTCCCAACTGACCCTCCCTTTGCAGACTTACCTCTGGCTTGCTGAGGTCACAGGATGGCTTCAGTGCTGGGTTCGGAATTTGTACCCGGGAGTCAGGCTGGCTCCCCCCCAGACTCTCACCCACCCCCAATCCCCGGCACGCGGCAGAGTGGGCCTAGAAGTGGGACTAGAGGCCCGTCCTTCGTGGGTGCCAGTGTGATCCCCTGAAGGCGGGGCGGGGGGGTGTCGTCCATGTCCTCCTTGTCTCTGTCCCGGAAAGCCCCAGCTCTTCTGTGGAACACGCTTCCCAGCCTCTTATCTGGAAGTGACGCTGAGGGCAGCCAAAGGCCAGGCTTGTCTTGGAGGCCCAAGGAGGGAATTCCGGCAGAGGGTCAGCCGGCCAGTGCAGCCCTCCTGGCCTGGGGCCTGCAGGCAGGGGGGGGCAGTGAGGGGTTCACCGGCCCCCCCTCACTGTCCTGAGTCCCCCACACTGCCACTGCCCTCACCCCAACAGGCTACCTGGGGCCCAGTATGCCTGGAAAGAGCAGAGAACCTTGCTGGGACTCAGGCCCCGACCCCAGGCCTGCTGCCCCCTCCCCAGCCCCCACCACCCCGGGCTGTCCCTCTCCATCCGTAAAGTGGGTCGGACACTGGCAAGAGGGGCGGGAAGGAATGATGGGTGCACACCAGGGTCCCTCCCGGCAAGGAGTGGGCACTGTTAGGAGGTCTTGGGCGCACCCCCTTCCCAACACCCTGGCAGTCGCCTTCAAGGATCTTCAAGGATCAGGTCACACCTCCCCCGCCGCCTGCTGGCAAGACCCCCAGGTACTCCCGAGGCCCTGGCAGAGTTTAAGCAGCCCACAGACACAGAGATGGAGAGAGGACGCAGCTGGAGCCAGGGAGGCCTTCAGGAGGACTGGGCAAGGCCAGCGAGGCTAAATCCACACAAACCCACAGGACTTCCCACAGGAGCCCCCTCAGGGGGCGTCAGAACCGGGTTCTGAGAGATGAACACTTCCGGGCAGGGTGGGGGGCAGAGTCCTTCAGGCCACGGACAGGGAAAAGCAGGTTGCACGTAACCCCTGATGGGGACAGGGTGAGCGGGGGCTGAGAACTTCTGAGGGGACCCCCCCAGGCTGGGACTGATGCAGCATCACTGCAGCTGCCGAGGGTCCCGGGGCCTGGACCCCACTCCTGCCCAGGGCCGGCAGCTTCTCCTGAAGAAGATGGAGGGAAGCCAGTCCCGGCCAGGGGGTTCTAGAAAGTCTGAGGGCACAGCATGCAGAAGAGGGTGTCGGTGGGGCCCCATGGAACAAGATGGAGACACAGTGCCCCGGACCCCTGGGGATAGGCCTTGGAGGTGGAGGGCAGAGGAGGACCCCGGGCATCGAACTTGGGGAACAAGCCAGAGGGCCCGGGGGTCCGGGCTGGCCCTTGAAGGTGTGTTGCACAGTGCTTGGGAGTCTGTTTGGCCAGGGTGCTCTGGGGGTCTCCGGCTCCCCAATGAACCATGCCTTCATGCTCTCCTGGGGGGGTCTCAGCCTGGCCCCCCACCCCTCCCCTAACCTGGGGGAGCACTGGAGCCAGGCCTGGCCTGTCCTGCTCTGGTGAGGAGGCCCCCCCCAGCTGGGGAGCAGCTGGCTGGAGGGGGCGGGCGGGGAGGCTCCTCCCGACTTTCTCTGCCCCCTCAGCCTGTCACACCCTACTCTGCATTCCTTCTTCCTTAACGCCTCCTCTGAGAACCGAGAACCGGGCTTTCAGCAACCTGAGCAGCCGGGGGGACGGTCTGTCGGTCTGTCGGTTGGCCAGAGACGGGTGCGCCCAGCAGGGTTGGGGGGGCGTTATTTCTGCCCACACTGGAACCGGAAACCGTGCCCCTCCCCCTCCCCCTTCAGGGCTCTGGGCTCCCCCCCACCCCCCGCCTGGCTGCAGAGCCTGTTGGCTGGTGCCCAACGCGCGAGGTGTCGGAGCCGGAGGGGGAAGCGAGGGGGTGTTCTCGGAGGTGGAGGGCCTCTCGCCCTGCCTCCCTGGGGTGGGGGGGCGTTTTCCAGGACCATAGGCCCAGCTGCTGGTGGGACCAGCAACCACCGGGAGAGGCGATGCTCCTAGCCAGGGCCACACGGCCTGTCAGCGCAGGCACTGGGGTTCCGGCCCAGTGGACTCCCCAGAACCTCCCTGCCGACAGGTCCGCGTGTCCCGGTTTCCTGCGACCCCTCCAGCACACCTCCCGCCCCCTCCAGCCCTGCACCGTGGAGCTCTTTCCTGGGGGGCTTCCTCCTTCCCCAGAGGGAAACCCCCAAGCACCGCCCCACTGAGCTCTGGGAATCTTAAAATTGGGGCTCAGGGAGGCCTGAAAGGATCACTGGGAACACACTGGTCTCATGCCGCGGCCTTTCAGAGGACGGGCACTAAGGCCCAGAAAGGGGCCCAGGCTGGTCAGCCTCAGGCCCAGCCAGCGTTAAGGGGTTCAAATCCTGAGTCTGCCTGTCCCTCCCGCCCTGACCATGGTTGCTGCTTTCGCTGCATCTGAGCTTTGTCGCCTGTGACACGGGGCGCCTCCACCTCGCTGGGTGGAGACAACAGGATGTCCTGGCTTTGGGTGGGGGGCCTTGGCAGGAGGCACAGAGTGGCTACTCAGAGGGGCCTTGCTCGGCTTCCAGAGGACAAGTGAGTCTCTTCTTTCACCAGGTTCTCCCGGGGTGCTCGAGGCCCACTCCCAGCCAGGCACAGATGGGGGTGACTCGGGCCTGGTGCTCCTATGGCAGGGAGGGGACACGGGGCTGCGGGTGGGGATGGCACATCCTGATCTCAAGCCTGGAACTGCATCTCTGCGCGTTCTCTCCCTCCCTGGCCCTGGAAAAGTGAATCTTGAAACTCTAAGACCAGGGCCTGGAGGGATAGTGCAGTGGGTAGAGTATTTGCTTTGCATGCAGCCGACCTGGGTTCAATTCCCGGCATCCTCAAGCACCAACAGGAGTGATTCCTAAGTGTCGAGACAGGAGTAACCCCTGAGCACTGTCAGAAGTGGCCCCAAGAAAGCAAAACAACAACACCCCCCCAACTAAGACCCACCCCTTAACAGAGCTGGGGGGGGGGGCACCTCCAAGGGCTCCAGATCTGGGAGCTGACCATCTGGGAACTGCAAGGCCGTTGGCATTGGCCAAGTGGCCCTGCATGGCATCCTTCACTCCCTGGACACGAGCAAAGTCTACAAATCAGGGACTTGAAAAAATAACAAATGAGAGGCCGGAGCGATAGCACAGCGGGTAGGGCGTTCGCCTTGCACGCGGCCGACCTCGGTTTGATCCCCGGCATCCCATATGGTCCCCCAAGCACCCCAGGAGCAATTCCTAAGTGCAAAGCCAGGAGTTACCACTGAGCATCGCTGGGTGTGACCCAAAAAGAAAAAAAAAATGAAGGAGCCCTGTATGGGACTTGCCAGAGGCAGGAAGGAACGTGTGACACGGGGACGGTGTGGCACAGGCAGGGCTGGGGTGAGCTGGCTACACACCTGAGGGTATCCGCATCATCTCCCTCCGTGGGGCCCAGCTGTGTGACCTTGGGCAAATGTCCTTCCCTCTCCGAGCCTTTTCTGTCAGGTGTGTGAGCACCTGGGCAGGGCAAGCGAAAGCCCCGGCCCCTTCCCCATAGGCTCGCGGGGGGATAATGCGGTGAGATGTTAGAAAAGCTCTGGGCCAGGTGTGATGTGGGGGCTTGGGCTAAGCCGGATGAGCAGCTGCGACCGACCGTCAGCCTCTCTCCACCCGGGCCGGGCCGCGCTCCGAGGCTGCCGCAGGGCCGGCGTCCAGACCACACGGCTGCAGGGTGGCAGAGCGCGGCTTTGAAGCCGGGGCTCCCCGGCGCCACCGCCGGCTTCCTGCCAAGCTCCCTTGGCCCCGGCCCAGTCTGGGGGGCTGCTGGCGGAGTGTCGATGGCGGGCTCTGGTCCCCGCCACAGAATGAGGGGAGGGTCCGCCCCGGGGACGTGCCCAGCCCAGAGCCCAGAGCCCAGAGTGGGGAGCCCTGCGGAACCCACATGCTCCTGGTCCCCCAGGCGCAGGGCCCTTGCACATCAGTTGAGGAATCCTTCCAGACTGGGGGTCCCTCCCCCCTGCCCCCTGCCTCCAGCTCTCTGTGCGGGGTTTTCTTTCTCAGTGGGGGATGTGTCGCCTGGGGAGTGCTTGGAGGCTGGCAAGAGCCAGTGGTCGTGGCCACAGACCCCTGCATGCCTGTCGTCCAGCAAAGTGAATCAGCACTTTTGCACCCCGTGTGTGTTGTGGGGGGGGTGCTTCCTCCCCGCCCTGCTGTGGCCCAGTCCTCCTCTTCTTCCTCTGTCTACCCAAGAGCAGCCTGGCAGCTCCCCGAGACCTGGAAGGATCACCCCTGTTCCCAGAAAGCCAGGGGGCAGAGCTGAGGGGCCCAAGAGCTGAATACCAGCCCCCCTCCTTCAGACTGTGGTTGACAAACGGACCTTTGTCTGGAGTCTGAGCCTAGAGGCACCCCACCTGCGCTTAATCAGCCGTACTGGGGGTGCAGGGGAGGCCCCCTGGCCACCAGCTCCAGAAGTTTCAGGGAAGGTGATCGGGCCCCCAGACTCACTGCCCCCCGAAATCTAAGGACATGTGGATGCTTGAGGGAGCCATGTGGCCGGAGTGGGGGCCCCTGCTCTGTTCACAGCACAGTGAGGGGGAGGTCAGCTGACGCCCGACACACTGGCGTCCAGGCGACACTTAGTTCCTCGTCCGACTGATTCTCTTGGGATCACAAGGAGAATCTCCCAGCCACGGAGCGGGGGAAGACCCGTATTTGTCAACACTGGTTCCCGCCAGGGCAGGACAGCTCACGACAGCCTCTGCCCTCAGCGACTTTAGAATTGTGTTGCTTTAAGCCTCAGGTGGCACTGCCCGGCTGACTCTGAGCTTCAGGGGAACCCTGCCTTAGGGGGTCCACCCCAGCCCTCTTGCATACAGAGCCTGCTTTCAGCCTCTTGAGCCCACTCGCAAGCCCACCTTTTGAATTCTGGACTAGAAGCCGCTGTTAGCTATTGAGAACATAAAGATTTTTTAAATAAACTGAAAGCACCAAAGGGAGGTTTCAAAAGGTGAACCAGGTGATGAGGTAACAGAGCCTGCATCCCCCTGTACTCAAAGGGGTCAGTAGGTCTTCCCAGAGTGCAAGTCAGGGCCACGGTGGAGGGGCTTTGGGGGACTGACCCAGGTTACTTGGGAGCGAGTGGCAGAGTCGGGTGGAAGGTCCCTGGCCATCTGGGTCAGCTGCCCTGTCAGATCCGGAAGTTCCTGAAAACTCTTTTGGCCACATACACATTCGGGGGGTGTGGGGAAAAGGGGGCGAGAAGGGGCCAGAGATGATACCCCCAATGGGTGATGATTTCACATGAAAATGGAAAAAGCCCCACTTATACACACAAAGGTACCTTCGCCAACCACCAGTTGAACCCAACGTGGATCACCCAAATCAAAACGCTTTGGGGGGGCAGGCAAAGGGGGTGCTGTTCACAAGCACATCCAGGTGACGACACAAAGGACACCTCCTGGAACGCCGGACAGCCCCGCCAATTCCCATTCCCGCAGGCCAGGAGGTCTTCAACGGGGGCACAGACCAAATAAATGAAACCTGGCTCGGGGCTTCCGCCCGCTGGTGGGCAGAGGGGGGCAGAGAAGGTGCCAGAAATAGTGGTTTCTCTTCCCCGAAATCAGAGACATCACGAAATGGCCCAGGCTTAATTCTGAAACTCTTGGGCTGGGGGAACAGAGAGGGCCTTTCTCCCCAGCCAGGCTGACAACGGGCCCACAGGATGCTCGGTCCCAGCTCCCGGAGTCATTTCACCAAGTCCCTCTCGGGGGTGACTCATCTTGGGACTCACAGAAAAGTCTTTTGAGTTAAGAACAAAAGTTGATTGGGGCAGTGTTTGCCGGGCCCCCCCCACCCTGTTAGCCTAAGCACTTGCGGGGGAGCAGAGGAGGTTCTAAGGACCTCTGGGCCAAGGTCCACCTGATCCCCCGCCCCCAGCATGTCACCAGGAGCTGAGACCAAGTCAGGGGGTGAGCAGGAGGGAGACCCGGAAAATGCGGGTGACTTCTCCCACCTCCCTGTCCAACCCTGCTCCCACACTTCTGGCCTCAAGGAGCACAGCCCTGCTCCCCATCTTCTCCCTACCCCCAGCCCCTGGACAATGGAACCGGGTGGATGGTGTGACCGAGTGGACAGCGTGGTCAATGTGGACGGTGTGGTCAGCGTGGATAATGCGGACGGCAAAGTGAATTGCAGTAAGAGAGGCTGGAAGGGGCCCTCGATTCCTAACGTGAAGCGTTCTCAGTTCCAGCCACCAGCACCATCGGCTGCGGGGGTGGTGCTGACTGTGGCTAGCGGTGTGACCTGGGGTGTGTTCCTGGGCCTCTCTGAGCCCAGCCTCGGTTTCCAGCTGGAAGAGAAGGCCGTCAGGATAAGCCGTGAGAGGGTGAGGCTGGGGATGCACTTTTCAAACAGCAGAGTCACGGGGACGGGGTAGTGCTTCTCCCCCTGGTTGGCTACTCCCCTCCCCACCCCACCTCTGCCCTCTGTGTCTTCAATGGGGGTCCAGGGTCCTGCTCTGCAGTTTATAAGACAACCAGCAGCGCGTGGTCAGCAAGGCACACAGAAGGCCCCTGGGATCTCTCGCCCTCCATCAGAGAACTCTTCTCCACACCCCTGCGCGCCCTGCTCTGGTCCCCCAAACACCATTCTGCCCGCTCTGCCTGATGTTGCAGTTTCTCC
The DNA here is from genome assembly GCF_027595985.1 of Sorex araneus. NCBI lineage: Eukaryota > Metazoa > Chordata > Mammalia > Eulipotyphla > Soricidae > Sorex > Sorex araneus. The sequence goes on along the minus strand of NC_073302.1, from coordinate 7,947,019 downwards.
CCTCCACGCCCAACCCTGCAGCCCCCCGCAATCAGGGCTGCTCACGCCCTATCCTGGGTCCCGGGGACCGCAGCGCAGAGAAGGTGCTTGCAGTTGTTGGAAGAAGGAAGGAAGGGACGCTGGCTGCCGGATCCCATCACTCAGCACTGCTGGGCCCTGCTCAGACCGGTCATTTCCATTTTTTTTTTTTTTTTGCAACGCTTCCTTAACGGTTCCCACACTTACTGCAATGCACATCTATCTGTCGTCAGGGGGGTTGCAAACAGTTCCCCAACCAAGCATCTACCACTTCAACCATTGCAGTGATCCATTTCAACTCCCGCTGGTGCAGGCTGGCTACAGCTGGAACTGCACCTCCGCCCCCAGCGGAGCCACGCCGTCCACGCCAGCCAGGCCGTCCAGGATAACCAGCCAGCCACACTGTCCACGCTGTCCATGAGGATCCGCCAACCACACTTCCACACCAACCACGCCGCCCACGCCGTTCAAGATGACCAGCCAACCACACTGCTCACACTCTCTGCACTGTCCACCTTGTCCAGTGTGTCCACTTTGTCGTCCACATGGCCCATGATGACCACGCCATCCACATTGACCACACTGTCCACTCTGTCCTACCATCCACCCAGTTACATTGTCCATGCCATCCATCCACACTGTCCACACTGTCTTCACCATTCACACCAACGACACCATTCACACTGTCCACGCTGACCACCCTGTCCACCCCAACCGTGCCATCCACGGGCAGGAGTGCAGAGGCAAGACATGTGGGCACAGAAATTAGTTCACCAGCAGATGACTTTGGGCGAGAGCATCTAAGCTTCTTGGCCTCCATTTGTCCCTCTGCAAATGGGCACAAGTGCAACCTAAGGCTTCCACCCCAGAGCAGCCGGGGGCACCACCGCGAGCTAGGCAGAGGGACCCCGGAGCTGGCATTCTGACTGCGGGAGCTCTCAGCACCCTGAGCGACGTTCAAGGGGGCAGGGGGTACACGGGGTCCCTGTGGGCATGGCACTGTACTAAGACCAAGAGGCCCAGCCCTGCCAGGCTGTCTCAGCCCCGCTCTGGCCCTCTTGGCGGGTGCCGGGCAGTCCCGCGCTGGGCACAGAAGCCGCTGGTGTGGAAACAGGAACTCTCCATGCACGTGGGGCCCCTCAGGAAGTGAGGCCGGGAACTGAGCTGCAGCCTGGGGGTAGGGGGTGGGGATGCACGGCACGGGGGGTGGGGTGGGGGGGGATCCTCCGAGGGTCCAGGAAACATTCAGGAAAGGGTCTCCTTTCTTCCAGAAACGGCTGGACGTAACTCCCACCGTTGTGGGGATGCACAAGAAGTGAGGCGTCCGCGTGGAGCTCCGGACGGGCCCTGCACCACGTGGGGACTCCCTCGGCGCCTAATTGAGTGTCGGCAATGACCGCGGGCTCCGGGGTGACCATCGCCCCAAGTGTGCAGAGCAGAGCAAAGGGTAGGGGATGCTGCGTGCCCCCGCTCTCGGCCCCCCAGAGCGAGCCTGGCTCTCAGTTTCCCCATTTCTGCCTCGAGGAGGCGGGCCCTGGACAGAGTGGACTACGGTCCAGAGCTTGTGAATTAAAGAGGGGCCCCGCCGCGGCGCGGGCACCCCCCAACGGCGGGCGGGCTGGCGGCGGCAGCGCGCGCGCGCGTACGCGCAGGGGGCGGCGCGGCCCCGCGGCGGGGAGGGGCGGGAGCGCGCGCGCGGGCCCGCGCACTGGGCGGCGGAACCGGCGGACGAGCGTGCGGGACCCTCCGCTGCGGCCGGCGCCCGCGGGGTCCCGCGCCCGTGGCCCGCGCTCCAGCCGAGCCCGCCGGCGCGCGGTGAGTTGCGTGGGACCCGGCCCAGGCCTAACCGGGACTTGGGTGGGTGGGTGGGGATCCGGGCGTGCAGGGGCAGGGGGGCCGCGCGGCCGGGGCGCCGGGGGGGGGTGGGGGTGGTGAGTGGCCACGGCGCCGGCGGCGTCCTCCTCCCGTCCACCCCGCGGCGGTGGGGGGCGCGGGGCGCGCGCGGGAGGGCCGAGACGTGGCCTGCGTCCCGCCGCTCCCCTTCAGGGGGCTCCCCGAGGTGCCCCGGAGCGTGCCAGGCGCGCCTCACGTGGCGCCCGTGCCTGTGCCCACGGGAAGGGCGTGTGCGCGCCCGCGCGTGTGCCCGTGCGTGTGCCCGTGCCCAAGTTGTGTGCGGGACTTGTGGGTGTGTGCGCGGGTCACCCGTGCCCCGGAGCGCGCCGCGGTGTTGATCAATGCAGAGCTCCCCCTCCCCCCGGGCCCCGTCAGTGAAGTGTCCCCGTGCCAGGCAGCCCACCGAGAGGAGCAAGCCCCGAGTGGGTTCCGGATGGGCCTGGCAGCGGGGACAGGCCTGAATGTGTGGCCTGGGCAGGACCCCTGGCTGGACGCTCTCCAAGCAGGCCCTGCACTGCCCTGCTCGGGGGCTTGCGGGCTGTGAAACGCTGTGTCTAGCCCCGCTGGTTACTTTCTTACCTTCCTTCTTGCTCTTCTCCAAGCCTGGCGTGTTTACCCTTATTCCACTCCCGGGCCTGCCAGCCAGTGCCTCTGGGACGATCAGGGTCCAGGACACTGGTGTCTCGATCTGGGGTCTCTCTGTGCATGGCTGAGTAGAGAGAGGTCCTCACCTGCTGAAGGTGGCCAGGCGGCAGCGAACCCTGCAGCTTTGGGGACAGACTTCCCAGGCCCAGCCTGTTTTGTTGTGCTTTATAAATGTTGACACTCTTTGCATTGAAGGTTGCCGTAAGCTGTCCTCATCTCTGAGTTGTGCAACTCCTACCTACTTTGGGGAAGGGGTCGTACTGCCAGAGTCGGGGTCTTGTGTGTGCTAGCGGTAGGGGAGCCAGGGAGACTTTTTTTTTTTTTTTTTTTTTAAAAAAAGGTATTGTTGAGGGAAAGAAAATTTTCATTGAAAGCCAGGCAGCAGACTGGGAGCGCCGTTCCCAGAGCCTCAAGCTCTCCCAGTGAACTTTGGACATCTTCTTTCAGCAAACAAAACCTGGAAGGAAACAAAAAGACCCACATTCTTTTTTTCTTTTTTGTCCTAGGTTTGAAAAAAAAAAATGAAAAGAAAAGAAAAAAGAAGTGTGTGTGTGTGTGTGTGTGTGTGTGTGTGTTGGGGGAAACCCCACCTACCTTCTAAGTTTGCAGGGAATGTGGCCGCCCCTTCCCCCCCCCAGGCTGGGCCCTCCCTCGGTCCCCCACCCCCAAATAAAATAGGCCTGTGGGGAGCCGTGCATGAGTCACTCGCTGGCAGAGAGCCCCACGGGCAAACATTTGGGAAGGTTCTTGCCTAACTTCCCAGAAGAAAAGGCCCAGGATTTAAAATGGTCCTTGTGGTTTGTCAGGCTCTGCTGTCGCGTCTGCTTGGAAATGACGAAAATGTCTTTTCTAGCCCTTCAGAACTTCAGGCTCAGCGGGGGCCGCTGGCCCAGGTGGTTCTGGGCTTCAGGCTGGGTCAGGTCTGGCCTGGTGGGGAAAAGAGAGGCACATTCACGGGACACCGGCTGTCTGCAGGGGGTGGGGGAAGGGGTGCGGTTCTGGGGTCCTCATACCTCCCCCCTGCGCCATATGCTGCATAGCGAACGACCACCACTTCTCTTTTGAATATTTTAAATGTTACCAGAGCATCGTAATTGCTAACGTTATTCCGAAGTTATATCTGGGTTTTGGATGTATTGGGTTCCAGCCCCAGGCTGGAGCACAGCGGGTAGGGCGTTTGCCTTGCACGCGGCCGAACCAGGTTCGATTCCTCCGTCCTTCTCAGAGAGCCCAGCAAGCTACTGAGAGTATCCCGCCCGCATGGCAGAGCCTGGCAAGCTACCTGTGGCGTATTCAATATGCCAAAAACAGTAACAACAAGTCTCACAATGGAGACGTTTCTGGTGCCCGCTCGAGTAAATCAATGAGCAACGGGATTACACTGATACAGTGACAGTGACATATTCCAGCACCAAGCCCACCACGAGTGGCTTTTTTCCCTCCGCCAGGGTGCCCAGGCCCCCAGCCCCAGCCCTGCCACCTTGACCTGGTGCCTTTATTGGGTTCAGTTGCTGGAATCTGGATCTCTTGTTTCCAGTATTGTTGACGCTGTGGTTTGGATATTGAGCTCAACTGTTCTGTCACACCACCTGTGTACTCGGCTACCATTTCAGGGCCAAGCCATGTGCCAGGTGGGACCCGAGAAGCTTTCAGTACCGAATTAACACACCCTTTCCGCTGCTTTAAGAGATGGAGCACTTTCAGAATGGAGATTCATCTTATGGTGCAGGAAACGGCGGGGGGGGGGGGACTCAAAGACTAAAGATTGTAACAAGGGGCTGGAGCGATGGCACAATGGGGAGGGCATTTGCCTACCACGTGGCTGACCCAGGTTCGATTCCCAGCATCCCATATGGTCCTCCGAGCACCGCCAGGAGTGATTCCTGAGTGCAGAGCCAGGAGTAACCCCTGAACATCACTAGGTGTGACCCAAAAAGCAAATAAATAAATAAATAAATACTGTGTCAGGGGTGGTGATGACGCTGAAGCCCACCCCGGGCTTGAACCCCGTGTTCTGGACAGTCCCGAGATTCTAATGCACTGAAGGCAGATGGAAGGGGCCCGTGTCATAGTGTCACAGGCCTGGCCGGGGGCTCAGGGTCAGCGCCGTCATCCTGGTCTTACAGGGAGGAAGAGGATGGCACACACAGGTTCCACAACCAGATGCAGTCAGACATGAGCAAATGTCATGATCTGGACGTGACCTCGTGTCTCTGATTCCGGAGCTGAAGCATGTGACCCTCCGGAGCCAGGTCAGCCTGTCCTCCTGCAGAAATGGACAGGGTCCTCACTGGGCTGCGGCCTCCCCGGGAGAGGGCCCCAGCCCTCCCTGACGGCTCAGTTCCCCCCTCTCCCGCTGCACTGTCACCCCTCTGGTGTGGACACCCAGGGTCAGCCCTCGGGATGGAAAGGGCCGCAGTGAGCGGTATTTTTTTTTTTTTAGTTTCCTTTCCAAGTGCCAAAGATTGGTTTCAGAAGGGAAGTGTCAAAACAATTGTCCCAAAGAAAAGGCTGTTCCCTTCCGCTCCTGGGTCAGGCCGAGCCAGGGGCCGAAAGAGGGTGGGGTGTGCAGACCCCAGTGAGCCTTGGACGTGAATCACATTGGCAGCTCTGGGCACAGTTGGGGAAGTTGGTGATCATGAGCAGATCCCCCTAAAGTCGGGGGCCCCCTAAAGTGCTCGCCTCCGGGGCCTGGCACCTGCCTCCCACGCAGTCCTGTCTCTGTTCTCCTCTCCGTGATTTCGGCGCCCCGGGACCAGAGAACTACGGTGCACGAGGACCCGAGCGGCCTGGGTGCGGGGTGCGGCCTGCAGAGTGTGCCCTGGCGTTCAGAGGGAGTTTGCTCTCCTCCGGGCGTGCTCTGGAAATCAAGGAACGTTCGCAAGCTGCCCAGGGGTGCGTGTTCGTTTAAGGTGCGGAATAAGCCATCTCATCTGGAGCTCGGCTTCATTTCTGGCGTTGAGGGAGTCCGCTCCCGTCTCACTTGTGATTTGGGGAGGTAAAAATAGTCCTTGTTTCCACGTTTTTGGGTTTTTTTTTTTTCCTCTCTCTCTCATTTTCTTTTGCTGACGTCATTCTTAGGAAGCAGCATCCACATGCTCCGGAACTTTCCTCGGCCATCCTCTTGGAGGGAGGCCAGGATGCAGAGCTCTGGGGGGGAGGGTCAGTGGGTGGGTGGGTGGGTGGGGGGCGTCAGTGAGGTGCCTTGGAGCGAGCAGGTGTTGGGTGGCCAGGCCCAGTCTGAGACCCCCCTGGGCGGCCTTTTGCTGTTCCGCTTCCTTTGGGTTTCTGAGTGTTGGACAGCCAGACAGCCGTTTGGGAAAATAGACGACCGGGGGGAAGAAAACATGAGGCCAGCGGCTCGACTCTCTGTGCCGGTGACATCCACGACTCTTCCTTCGGCACGGCCTGCCTTTGTGCACTTTCCCAGACTCACCCACTGATCCACTCTGGGCAGCTTTGGAGAGGGATGGAGCCTGTGGACATCTGTGCCTCAAGCAGGACTCGCTGGTGTGGACACAGACCCTCACCCACTGTCTCCAGTTCTGCCCTCCCTCTCCCCTGTACCCGGGGTTTCTGGGCACCCCCCCCCTCCACGGGGTCACGTAGCCCCACCAGCCCCTCGGAGCGGTCTCTGGGCGCTGTCTGGGGGCCAGGGCGGGGGCGACGGTCACCGCGAGGGTGCATGCAGTGCCTTCAGACCCAGCGGCCTGATCCCTGGGGAACTGTCTTTCTTCCCCTTCGCCATCTGCATGCTGTGACCTCACAGCAGTGAAAAGGGGCCTTTATGTCGGATTCCAGGGACGGAAGGAATTCCAGCAGGGAGGGGAGGAACGCGCCTTCCCAGCCTGCTCCTTGGCTGCCTCTTCCCGCTCTTGAACCCTCACACTTGGAATCAGGCCCGGAGGGAGGGGGCTGGGGGGGAAATGCAGCCCGGGGCGCCCAGGAGGGAGGCCTTGAAGGAGGGCAACCAACCCCCCCCCCCGGAGTCTGGGCGCGTCCCTGCCCTGCTGCCACCGCCTTGTTCCCGGTGACACAAGGCTAGAATCTGGGGTTCACGTTGCAGAGACCTGCCAAGGTACGCGCTGCCCCGGGAGAGCTCAGTAGCCCCGGCCAGGACACAGGGTGGGTTCAGGGGGTGCACGCTACCCCCTCGGAGCCCATTTTACGGAACAGAAGTGAGGGCCTGGGGAGGTGGGGGGAGCCACTCACGCGCCAGCATGTCAGGACTGGAGCTGAGCCCAGAGAGGGCGGTGTGGCCTGGCGCACGGGCTGTGCACTGCACGGTCCCCCAAGCGCCACCGGGTGTGACCCACCCCCCAAAATAAAAAACAGCAGACAAAGGGGTTTTGGGGCCTCAGGGCTGAGCCCAGCCTCGCAGACAAGAGACTTGGTTTTGATCCCGGGCACCAGCCCGCACGCGGAGTGCCATCCAGCAGGGCTGCCCCTCGGGGGCCCCTGGCACCGAGGAAAGCCGTGATCCCTGGCACGTGCAGCCAAGTGGCAGCCCCCGGTGAGCGCCGTCCTGTCCGGTCTGTCACGAAGGGAAGGAAGGGAGCAGAGGGGACGGTTTTGAAAGGAAAAAGGGAAAGCCCCCGAACTGCAGGTGGGGAGAGTGGGGGCTCATGCCTGCCGCCGGGAGCAGGTTGCCCCTCTGCTCTGGGCCTCAGTTTTCTCATCTGGAGAACGGGCAGAGGAAGTTGGCAGGGAAGGCCTGGGACCATCTGCTCTGCGCATGCGTGGCACAGGGAGCGTACCTGGAGAGTACCGGGGGCTCACGCCCCAAGATTTCCTGGGAGACACAGAGCCAGGACATGTGCCGAGTCCCTGCACTTGGCGGCATTGAATAAGGCAGGAAGGAGGCTCGGAGGGTGTCTGCCCGGTTCCCCCTTTCCATGGTCTCGGCCCTTCGCGTGGACGGGGTGGGGAGACAGCTGCGGGCAGCGCGGGTGCCCCTGGGCCCCCTCCGCTCTCCTCGCGCCGCCCCAGCTCGTTCCTGAGCCCCCAGGGTCTGCGGGTCTCCGTGTCGGCTCCGAGCCCGACTGCGTCTGGTTAATCATTCACCGCATGTCCTTCGGCCTTTTTACACCTGCGCTGGGGAGCGGGGAGATATTTCACAGATCGGCTGATGGCTCAGACAGAAACGAAAGCCAGAGGCAGCGCGGGCTCCAGGGGAGGGGTCCCTGCGGATGGCCGGGGATTGCACGCCCCCGCACAGCCCCCTCCCATGGAGCCCTAGGGGGCGCACAGCGGGGTCTGGAGGCCCGTGCATGCTTCACGCACCCGTCCAGAGCCGTCGGGGCTTCCCACTGGCGGCCTTGTCGCCCCACCCCTCCCCCGACAGAGACCCTGAGCCCCTCGGAAGTGGCTGCCCCCCTGTGGGACGTCAGTGGGAACTTAGCCGACTGCACACCGGGGGCATCAGTAGACCCTGGAGAGCTCGGGGTCCAGCACCTTCCCTCCCTGGCAGCTGCTCCCGTGTCCTCTGGAAAATGGGTCCCTAGCACCAGGCTTGAGGTTCTGGATTCTGGGGTACCCTTTAGGGTTGCACTACCTTAAAAATCCAATATTTGGGAACCAGAGAGATACTACGGGGAGGGGGGGAGGGCGCTTGCCTTACAGGCGCCAGGTTTGGTTTGATCCTGACACCCCATATGGTCCCCCGAGCCCCACTGGGAGTGATTCTTGAGCACTGAGCCAGGAGTAAACCTTGAGCACAAACAGATGTGGCCCAAACTCCCTTCCCCATCCCCCCCAAAGAAATCTCTCTCTCCCTGTGTCTCTCCCTGTCTGTCTCCCCCGTCTCTTTCCCTCTCTCTCTTCCACCCCCGCCCCCCGTCTCTTTTCACGCCCAACCCAGCAGCACTCCAGAGGCAGTGCAGTGCTGGGACTCGAACCCAGGGATTCACATATGCAGAGCATGTGCTCGGTCCTTGAGCCACATCCCGACCCTTGCACAAGAGCTGTTCTAAGAAAAGGCTTTGTGTGAACCTGTCAGTCATAGAGACGGAAGGTAGAGTAGGGGCTCCCAGGGCTGCGGGAGGGGAGATAGGAGCAACAACACTGAGGATACACAGTTTCCTTTTGGAATGATGGAAACGTCAGGGAAGAGCAGAGCAGCAGCGGTACACAGAGTCATGAATAACAAAGGTCACTCTTTGCTTCAAAAGGACCCACTTTGGGCCAGAGAGACAGTGTAGTGGGTGAGGTGTTTGCCTTGCACGTGGCAGACCTGAGTTCGATTCCCAGCACCCCATGTGGTCCCCCAAGCCCACCATGAGTGAGCCCAGAATGCAGAGCCTGGAGTAAGCCCTGAGTACCGCCGGGTGTGGCCCAGAAACAAAGGGGGCTCATTTCAGGGCTGCAGAGACAGTACAGGAGTTAAGGTGCTTGCTTTGCATGTAGGCGACCTTGGGTTTGATCCCTGGCCTCTCCCTGTGGTTTCCTGAGCACAGAGTGCCACCGGGGGTGCCCCCCTCTACCCCAAAGGCTAATTCTACGCTACACAGAAAAAGCTTGAGTTTCATTTGTTCTCTGGGGAGGGCCCGTGTCCAGCTGTGCTGAGGATCAAACCCCAGGTTGGCCACATGCAAGGCAAGTATGTTTGCTTGCTGGGGCTGGAGCGATAATATAGCGGGTAGGGCATGTGCTTTGCACGCAGCAGACCCAGGTTTGATCTCCGGCATCCCATATGGTGCCCCAAGCACCACCAGGAGTAATTCCTGAGTGCAGAGCCAGGAAGAACCCCTGAGCATCACTGGGTGTGACCCAAAAAGAAAAAAAAAAGTGTGTTTGCTTGCTGTACTCTCTCCTGTAAGTTTTTATGAGAAGGTTCTGAAAATTCAAAATAAAATCATGGGCTGAGGGGATCTCACAGGAGGCCGGGTACTTGTTTTGCTCAGAGCCGCAGCAGCCGAGACCCTCGTTTAAATCATCCCTGGCACCAGATGTAGGCCCCTGAGGACCACCAGGGATCACTCCTGAGCACAGAGTCAGGAATAAGCCCTGAGCACTGCTAGCTGTGCCTCCAAACTTAAACAAATGTAAAAAAATCAATCTATAAGGTAAATAAAATCATGAGAGACTTGTTTTAGCCCTGGGCACCCTGAGGACCCCCCACTCTGAGGCAGTTCTCCCCTCCCCACATATTTGTTTGTCTGACCTGTGCTTCCTGGGCATCCCGTGGGCACAGTGGGATCAGTGCTGGCACCCCCGGGGCGCAGAGTTAATATTTATGCAATATTATACTCTGGTACATCTACACAATGGAATACTATGCAGCTGTTAGGAGAGGTGAAGTTATGAAATTTGCTTATAAGTGGA